>NC_136266.1:191896010-192170830 GCF_964187855.1 Myxine glutinosa
GCCCTCTCGACTCAAGCTCACTCGGACAAAAGCCTCGCACAAATTACACCGTGAAGGCCCAATGGTCATGTCGATGCCACAAATCACGGGCGCACTGAATTGAAAATATATAGAACGCTCATACTCCGTGAAAAGTGAAGCCGCCGTGTCGCCATCTTGGTCCGCACGACTCGACCAACTCGCTCGCGGATCTCGTTTTGTGCGGCAATAAACTGCTCCAATCGGTTACGGAAGGGTTGTGGAAAGACGTTTCACAGCTGTTTCAAAGACATTTAATTCATATCGCACAAAATCGATACAAAACACGATCGCATAAAAGGTGACGTGACGTGTGACGGGATGGAACATCACGTGATCGCTCTGAGCGAATCAGTCTGGCGGCGATAATGGCACATCACGTGATCGCTCTGAGCGAATCAGCGAGCTGCTCTGGAACCGGCTGAGATTAGCGGGTACTTCGCTGAAATGCGCTGAGGTAAATATGAATAAAAAATATGGATCGTCAAATATTTTGAGTTCGGCCATGTTCGTCCCAGGCTCAATGGCAATGTCTATGTCAAATATCAAGCACGTAAGCCTCTCCGTTTAGGAGTCTATCGGTAACATTACACACACACACACACACACACACACACACACACACACACACACACACACACACACACACACACACACACACACAAACTGTGTTTTATATATATATATGTCGTTATGTTTACATGAAGACCCAAACGTCTTCTTCTTCTTCAAATAAAATTAACACCCTCTTAATTAACACCCTCTTAATTAACCCTCTTAATTAGGTTAAGACTGCTGAGACACCTCAGACATTTGACGATCCTTTAATTCCCCCAAGACCCTTCAGACCACCAAGACCCATGAAGACCCCAAAGACCCTGAAGACCCAAAACACCCCAAAGACCCAAAATACCCTTCAAGGCCCTGAGGCTCATAAAGACCCTGGATACCCAAAAACCCAAAAGACCCCAAAGACCCAAAAGACCCCGAAGATCCAGAAGACCCTGAAGACCCAAAAGAACCCGAAGACCCAAAAGACCCTGAAGACCCAAAACATCCCGAAGACCCAAAACACCCAGAACACCCAAAACACCCAGAACACCCAAAACACCCAGAACACCCAAAACACCCCGAAGACCCAAAACACCCCGAAGACCCAAAACACCCCGAAGACCCAAAACACCCAAAACACCCCAAATACCCAAAACACCCCAAAGACTCAAAACACCCCAAATACCCAAAACACCCCAAAGACCCAAAACACCCCAAAGACCCAAAACACCCCAAATACCCAAAACACCCCAAAGACCCAAAACACCCCAAAGACCCAAAACACCCCAAAGACCCAAAACACCCCAAAGACCTAACACACCCCAAATAAAGATTGGAATCTCCCGTGATGAAGCTATCTCCGAGGGCCTTTCACTCACTCACCGCAGACAGGTAGGTGGTCTTTCTGTCTTCTACCGACTCCTCTCCGGCCTTGCTCCCCCAGCTCTCTCTGTGCTTTGTCCCCCAAATATTCCTACAGGTCGCACAAGATCTGCCAGCAACCCTCTGATGGTTAAACTGCCGAAATCTCGGCTCTCTGCTCACCTTCACTCCTTCATTCCTCTTTTCTCCCGCCTCTGGAACAAACTCCCACACTCCCTTCAATCCCACTCCTCCCTCCAGGTCTTTAAAACAGCTGTTCACCACCATCTCTTATCTTTCCCCATCCAAAACCTTGATCTTTTCTACCCCCACTAATTCACCCCAGATCCACCTTGTTTGAAATTCCAACATTTTTCCTGGAAGTCCCGGCAGTGTCCATATGTTTTATACCTCTCCCACCCTCCCCCCTTCCCATGCCTCCCCCCCCCCAAAGCCCTTTCCCTCCCACAGATCTCTCGATGTCCCTGCTCTCAGATGTTGTGTTTGCGTTCCTCCCCCTCTCACCCCATCTTGTCTACCGCTCCCCATGTTATATGTTTTATGTGTCGGTTTGTCTTTCTGTGTGATTAATGTTAGCTCTTTCACGAGCCTCGATCTTGTAATAAAAAAAATTTAAAAAAGACCCAAAACACCCCAAAGATCCAAAGACTCCAAAGAGCCAAAACACCCCAAAGACCCAAAACACCCCAAAGACCCAAAACACCCCAAAGACCCAAAACACCTCAAAGACCCAAAACACCCTGAACACCCAAAACACCCTGAAGACCCAAAACACCCTGAAGACCCAAAAGACCCCAAAGACCCCAAAGACCCCAAATACCCAAAACACCCCAAAGACCCAAAATACCCTCAAAGGTCCAGAGGATCAAAAATACCCTGAAGACCCAAAACACTCCGAAGACCCAAAAATACCCCGAATACCCAAAAGACCCAAAAGACCCCATAGACCCACAATACCCCGAAGACCCACAATACCCCGAAGACCCAAAATACCCAAAACACCCTGAAGACCCTAAAGACCCTTAGAGACCATTTAGACCATTTAGACCCAAAATACCTTTAAATACCCCGAATAACCAAAATACCCCAAATACTCTTAAAGACCCAGAGGAAACAAAAGACCCTTAAGACACAAAAGTCCCTGAAGACCCCGAAGACCCAAAACACCCCAAAGACCCAAAATACCCTTTTTGGCCCAGAGGATCCAAAAGACCCTGAAGACCCAAATGGCCCTCAAGACCCAAATGTCCCTCAAGACACAAAACACCATGAAGACACAAAAGACCCAAAAGACACCGAAATTGTCAAACATGCCTATCCCTCTGAAGCGACGTGTGGTGAGGCACGCAGAGCACACCGAGTTACGCTGGTAATGATAATAGCTAACACCAACTAGAAGAGCACTCGGTTGAGCGCATACCCCCACCAGGCTGACCAGTTTACGTTTTGTATCCCACTGATAGGCCAGATCTGGATCCGGACCTGAAACAAAATGTAATTGGCGTGTTCTTGTCACCTACCCAAGCCATCCAATTTGTTTCGTGCGAATCCGTTCATAACTTTTTGAAATATCATGGTACATATCGTTTTTGGCCCCATCTCTCAATGGTGAAGAATCAAAAAAAATTAGAAAGTTCTCGCCTCCGAATCTTCACCAAAATCAAATCATTTTTTCCTTGTCACACCCATTCTGTCCACCAAGTTTCTTCCAAAATGACATATCATTCTATATAGCCTGTCATTTTCTTGGTCCTATCTCTTCATGGTGAAGAATCACTTTAAAACATAACAGCATCCGGATTGGGATTTGGATCTTCACCAAAAATGTAATAATGTCGTACTTTTCGCACACGCAACCTCTCCACATAATTTCATCAGAATCTTTTCATAACTTTGAGATATCCTGTTCACAGACAAACAAACAGACAGGGGTGAAAACATAACCCCCACCCCATGGTGGTGGAGGTAATAATTACAATGTTAACAAGAAACAGCAATCAGAGATTGCAGACCCTCGCCAGGATGTGTTTGCAGTGGTTTTTAAGGCTTTTGTGTTAAAAAAAGATGGCGGTCGAACCACGTGACCGATGAAGTCATCATTTTTTTTTTCTCCACCAATTTATCCCCAGATGACGCTCAATAAATTTCATCTTGATCGGATGAAGATTTGTACTTGTCAAATTATGACGTCATAATGGAGGCACCAATGACATCATCATTAACATATTTAATTCCCCATGGAGAGTTCTTTACAATGAGCCATGTCTCAATTTTTTTATATGTAGTGCTTTCGGAGATATAGAGGTGCAAAGTTTTTCGGTATTTCCAAGATAGCGGGCATACCACGTAAAGTATGACGTCATAATTATAATTTTAAAATTCTACAGGTGGAGTTGCACCCATGGTGAAAATTTCCTGTCAATCGGAAAAACCAACGGTTGCAGACAAAATCATAATTATTCTGTGCAGACAAAAAAAAAACAGACAGACAAAAAGACAGACATACAAACAAACGGACTCAAATACAATACCCTCTCCTCAGTCGAGGGTAACTATGTTAATGAATACGGTGTTCATTGACAACAGACCTACGAACATTTATCGTTAAACGGAAGTCCACATTTTGAACCAATACTGGCCCACCAGCAGGTATACATGAATTAATGTATTGGGATACTATGGATAAATGTCCACAGTTTGAAACTTGACCGGCCTATCAGCAGGTACACATAAATTACTACACTGGGATACTATGGATAAATGTCCACATTTTGAAACTTGACCGGCCTATCAGCAGGTATACATAAATTAATGTGTTGGGATACTATGGATAAATGTCCACATTTTGAAACTAGACCAGTGTACCAGCAGGTATACATAAATTAATATATTGGGATACAATGGATAAATGTCCACAATTTGAAACGAGACCAGTCTACCAGCGGGTATACATGAAATAATAGTGCTACGGTTTTGAGATTTGTACAGTGAGCCGAATAAAGGTTAAAGGTTGTCCCCCATAGATAGTCACACAAGCAACATGTAGGCCCATTTGTAGTATAGTTATGTCTTAGTATATGTGAGAATAGGCCATTTCCACTGTTAGTTCTGCGTTGTGTAAAGCCAGGAAAATAGGCCCTACTTGCCACCGATTTCCCAGCCACCCTAGCCTCGATCCAGTTTGTTAAGCATTGGGTGATTATTGGCCGAGTTAACACGCGGAAGGCCAAGGAAGGATCGGGGTGGAGTCGAGGCAGAGCGGCAGAGGCGATAACGGTAAGCATGAGCCGCCAATCAGGGCTCAGAGGTAGTGGCGTCAGAGGGCGTGGTGAGAAGAGTCTGGTGAGTTCCAGAAGGTTCGCGGGGCGTGCCTATATAACCCGCTGCGCAAAGCCCTCAAAAGGACTGCAGCGTTGTATAGGACTTGCATCGGGGAGCTTGCGATAAAAGCACTTACGGGGAGAGAGAAAGAGATTCAAGAGAACTTACAACCGGAACGCGCGGTGCTGGATGAGCTTGATGCGCCTTGCCGTACTTGCATGAGCACAGCTGAGTAACCGCCCTTTGCCATAAAAGACCGCCCTTTGCCGTAAAAGTCCGCCCCTTGCCGTTCCGTCTGATATATCGCCTTTGTTCGAGAGACGCGCTACGAGTCCCTGTCTTCGCCGATCACCATCTTCGCGGGACGCTCGTGGACCACGGAGAGCCGGACGGGGCCGATCCTGGATGACCACATTGGCGCGTTGGTGAACATCGACATCTGCAATTCCCTGTGTGAGTGTGAGAGAGACGGGCCCGTTGTCCAGGATTTAGTAAGACTTTTTTAGCTTGCTCTGTGTCTCTTTGTCCTGAACTGTAAATACGTGTGGGAATCATTAAACCCATCTGTTCTTCCTTCCTTCTTGATTCGATCGTTCCCGTGATTTCTCCATTTGACTAAGCGTGGCAAGAATAAGATCGCTCCGGTCGGGTTCCAACATCTAAGACTGCGCGGACCACGTGTACGCAAACCGCTCGGCGTACTCCAACCTCATGTGGTTCGTGCGAGGCTTGCTACCTCGTTTCCGTGGCGGTGCGAGTACTTAGGTACGAGCGAGAATTTGGTCCCGAAACCCTATTTTGCGCTCACCCGGAAAGGACGTAATAAGTGTCAGGTCTGCCAGGCCAGTAAAGACAAGGGGATTAATCCCCCCTTGATAAGGGGAAGAAGGCCGGCGAGAGAACCACAACAATTGGTAGTCAGGAGTGGGGATTTGGAACCTGGGACAAAATTTTTAGACAAAATTTTGGACACCAATTGTACATATGGGGCGCAACAATTGGTGTCAGGAGTTTGGGATATTGGACCCAGAGGGCGCTTAATGCACTTGAAATTGTGAGTGGGCGAAATTTAGTTTTTAAAAATCCAAAATTAAATTCGTGCCATGGCTAGCCAAAGCGATCGAATGCCAGTGGGGGTAGAAAATGAAAAATTAACGACCCAGGACCGAGAGGGACAGTTGGTGGTAGTGGAAGCAGAAAAGGGTGCAGAAGCTGGCAAAGAAAATGGCGGCACCTCGCACGTGTTGGCGAGAGCCAAGCCCGCGGTGCCAGCGGGTTTGGACCTGCAGTTACTCTTGACTCAACTAAAAGCAATCATGAAGGATGAAACGAACAAAATGCTTGATCACATGGACAAAGTGAGTGAGAAATCCACCGGGAAAGGAAAAAATTGAGGGACAAAACCACTCGGGAATTGGAAAAGATGAGGGGATGAGGGATGAAAGTTTGCAGGTGCTGCTGGCAGAGAAGAGAATCCCCAAGGTGAGTAGAGGTGAGTATGGCGGGAAAAGATTTTTGGCGCGCTTGGGATCGAGACGAAGCCCGGGCGCTCGTGGAAGGTCCTTTGTGCGGTGTACGCGAGCGAAAGCGAATGGCGCGCGTGTGCGAGAAAAATGTGCACCGGAGCGCGAGTGTATGACGGAATTTGAGTGGGAAGAGTGCGTCAGAGACGAGTGTGAAACAGAGTGTGCGATGGTCGAGGAGATTGAGGGAGAATGCACACCAGAGCATGTTGTAGAGAGTGTGCAGGAGTGCACACCAGAGCGTGTGATTGGGTGTGCAACAGGAGAGTGCACACCCGTGGGTATGTGTGCGCTGATTGGGTGTGTACCAGAAGAGTGCACACCCGTGGTTGTTACTGAGTGTGTAACAAAAGAGTGTGCACGAGGGTGTGCGATGGCCGATTGTGTGTCAGAATGTGTGGAGGAAAAGTGTATAACGGAGTGTGCGAACGGCGTGAGTGCGCCTGGTTGGTGTGCACCTGAGTGTGTAAGGGAAGAGTATGCACGGGAGAGTGCTGTAACAGAATGCAGGGAGTGTATGAGAGGCGCTGGAGCGCCACGGTGTACGAGTGTGGAGTGGGTCGCGTGGGGTGAGAACACAGCCCGAGCATCGACGCAGACCGGGGTAGCGTTGAGTGCGACGTATAGCCGACGTGAGCCCTCGGTGCGTGGTGTGCTTTGTATGCTGCAGGGATCGGCGGGGATCATTGCCACGGCGGTCTCGCAAGGATCGGCGTGCACGATTCGTGCCGGGCCCCGCCCTGTATGGTCGGTGCCGCGCCTTGGCGGGAAAGGTGATTGGCACGGTTCAAGGGGAGGAAGGAGAGGTCGGAGCCGCGCCCCTGGCGGCTGCGGTGCTCCGACCATGGGCGGTTGGGCCATCCTGCATGGGACCGCAAGGCTCCGTGCAGGGATGGTGCCTTGAACCTTGGCCCAAGCATGCCTCCTCCCCTGAATCGAAAATGCCAGATGGACCCAACCTACAGGCGACAAACCACCTGCATGCATCGCTCGGCTTTTCGAAGCCGAGCTGTGACGAAAATGTATTTCCGCACTGAGAGGCTCAAGTGGAGTGGACGGATAGTGATAGTGTTGGCGAATGGTGCCCAGCGTGTAGGAATGGTAGCTTTACCATTTCTCACCCTTTTGGGGCTCATGAGCATTAGATTAGGGGGATGGCAGTGACCTGCACATGGAGGGACCAGCGATGGTTACCTCCATGGGGCACCGAAGCTAGCCGAGGGCAGACTAGGTTAATTGTTAGGGAATCAGCAGACAGTAGGGACAAGATTGAAGTAGTGACTTTTGTACAGGTAGAGGGGACGTAGAGAGATTAGGTGGTTGATAATGATGAGGGTGTGCTTAGTGTAAGGGAAGACAGGAAAGCACGAGTTTTAGGGGAAGTAGTCAGCTAGATGATGCTGTGTGTGTGTAGTAGTGTTTGAGGAATTGTGTATTGAGACAGATGCAGTGGTGTTTGGAGTGTATGGGTAACAGGTGTGTGAGCACAAGAGGTGTGCCAGAGATTTGGTATGAGGGTACAAAAGAGTGTGCAAGAAAAGTGGTGTGCGACATAAATGGTGTGCGAATGAGTGGTGTGGAATGCTTGGTGTGGAATAGAAGGTGTGGAATGCATAGTGTGAAGGAGTGAATGGGGGGAGATGGACCCCTTCAGGAATACCCGGGGTGGGTAGTTTAAAGCCAGGTAGAGGGCTTAGGTAAATTGTTTGGATATTGACACCTGTGGTGCGGGAAGTAGCCAGAAGTGCTTGGTTGTGTGCATGAGTCTATGAAATGGCTGGGCATGTGGGCTTTGTTGGTGCATATGGTTATTGGGGCACTCCGTCACTGGTAGTCTGTCGGCCAGGTGAGGCCGCAGGTAGGCTCAGGGAGCCAGTTAGGGTCGTGAGTAGTGTTCAATGGGGCCCGAGGATCCCAGGAGAGGACCCGGGTAGCCCAATGCCGAGGAGGGCATCAGGGGGTGAGAGAGCCAGGAGGGGCCTTCCCCAATTTAGGCAGTCACAAGGAGCAAGGTAAGCTCGGGTGGCGACTTCAGTGGAGGAGGTGCGCAGGTAGTTGGACCTGCTAGTGGAGCCACACGACCCAGCCCCGAAATTGTGCAAGGGCACAGATTGAAAAATTGGAGAGTGAGACCCAAATTTGTAGGGCGCCGCAGAGTGGTCAATGGGAATTGGTTTTTAGAACCACATAGTTTTAAGATGCCAATTGGCAGGGCAAGACCCTGGGTAGTTTAAATGAGTTAATGTAACTCGTGTAGTTAGGAAGATAATTCCCTTCGCGCCATCCACATCCATTCACTGAGGATGACTGTTACATATTTAGGTGAATGTATGTAAATTACCATTCAGGTTGCTTATCCGTGTGTATTATATTAAGGGTTGTTGTGATGGGAGGGTCAGGAGCCCTTCGGAACCAGTGGCCGGAAACGGAAGTGGCCGGAAACGGAAGAAGAAAAGACACGAGGAGAGAAAAGGACGGTGCTTCTGCTTCCTCGCCCCGCGACGACGAGAAGGTGGAATCGACCTTACGCTGCGCGGAAAACGCGCCGTTGCGAAACGTCTGGCGAGAGGAGTTACCTGGGCGGTAAATACCTTTGGACACGTCCAGTCACTGTGAGTTCGTGCACGAAACCAAGCGTCCGGGACAGTTTGCCCCGTCTACAAAGACGCGTACGGGTCCGCACGTTGGGCCTCGCTCGCGTCGGAAGCCGCGCTGGGTTTTGCCCCGTCTACAAAGACGCGTACGGGTCCGCACGTTGGGCCTCGCTCGCGTCGGAAGCCGCGCTGGGTTTTTGCCCATCTACAAGGACGCGTAAGAGTCGCACTTGGGGCCTCGCGCACGTTGGACGCCGCGCTGGGTTTGCCCCGTGGCTTGGCAAGGAGGTGCGCTGCAGCCGCGGCCCCAGTCCGAGACGGCACGTTTAGAGCACGTCCGCCCGGGGCTCGTTCAACCGCCCGTGTGCGGAGAGGAGAGACATTGACCACGGAGGGAGTCAGGAGTGGGGCTCACGTGAGGAATGTATAAGATTAAGATGGCCATCTTAGAGTTTGTGTAGATGAGTTCACATGGTTGTAATATTGATTGTGCATTGTTGATGGTTGTTGATTGCTCAGTGAATATATTATTGATTATTCCGGATCCTTGGTGTGGGGTTTCTTCTTGACCGGAATTCATATTGATTGCGTTACGAAAGCGTATAAACCATATATCTTTCTGGCGGGGTCCCTCCCACGGTCCGGGGGTCACCAAGACCAGGTAGTTACCGGGAGGACCACGTAACAGAATTGGGGGCTCGTCCAAATTACGATTTGCGGTTTCGCAATTGGGTCTACGTCCGGGATCTAAAAGTGTATAAAATAATAAAATAATAATATTTTTGGTAATTAAAATTTATTAATTAATTATTAATTGGTAATATTTTTTTTTTTGAGAAATTGGGGAAAGTCTTGGGGTGAAGGTTAACAGGTGTTAACGATAGGCACCATGGCGTTTGTGGCACAGAACTTTGGGGTAACCCCGAGTGAGGCACAGTTCCGAGCGTTGCTAAAGTCGGATCTCTTGAAATTGGCCAAACATTTTAACTTGGAGGTCCGAACTAATTTGAGGAAGGCAGAGTTGCAGGCCACGGTGATACAATCTATGGTGGGATTAGGAACATGGGACGAGTTAGCCTGGGAGTGGCTACCCGAAGAACCAGAAGACGTGGAGCTCCGGAAACTGGAGTTGCAATTACGGAGCCAGGAACGGATCAAAAAAGAAGAAAGGAAAGCAGAAGAGAGGAGAGAAGAGAAACAAGCAGAGGAAAGGAGAGTGGAACGAGAACTCCAGGAAAGGTTAGCAGAAGAAGAAAGGAAAGCAGAAAAGGAAAGAGCAGAAGAAGAAAGGAAAGCAGAAAAGGAAAGAGCAGAAGAAGAAAGGAAAGCAGAAAAGGAAAGAGCAGAAGAAGAAAGGAAAGCAGAAAAGGAAAGAGCAGAAGAAGAAAGGAAAGCAGAAAAGGAAAGAGCAGAAGAAGAAAGGAAAGCAGAGGAGAGGAGAGAAGAGAAACAAGCAGAGGAAAGGAGAGTGGAAAGAGAACTCCAGGAAAGAAGAGAAAAGGAACAAGCAGAGGAAAGGAGAGCTGCAAGGGACCTCGAAGCAGAGGAGAGAAAAGCGGAAAGGGAATTAAAGGAACGTGACATGCAGCTTCAGCAAGAAATCAAATTCAAGGAGCTGGAGTTAATGAGAGAACGGGGAGAGGCACCACCCTTGCTGACGGGGTCGACACCTAACCAGAAAACCTGGGATGTGGGCAGACATGTGAGGCTGGTTCCACCGTTCAGTGAAAAAGAAGTCGCGAAATTTTTTCCACACTTTGAGAAAGTGGCTCGACAATTAAACTGGCCGGAGGAGGCATGGACCATACTCGTGCAAAGTGTGCTGGTGGGGAAAGCTCAGGAAATTTATTCGGCGCTACCAATGGACCAATGTGCAGATTATGAGGTACTGAAGAAGCACATCCTCAAAGCCTATGAGTTGGTTCCGGAAGCTTACAGGCAAAAATTCAGGAATGCCAGGAAGAGGGAGAGTGAGACCCATGTGGAGTTTGCCAGAGTGAAAGAAAACATGTTTGATCGGTGGTGTGAGTCAAAAGGAGTCGGGAAAGACTTCGAAACATTGCGGGACTTGATCCTGGTGGAGGAATTCCAGCAGTGTGTCCACGAGGACATCAAAGTGTACCTGCAGGAAAAGAAAGTACCGAAGTTGTGGGACGCAGCCACCATGGCAGATGATTATGCCTTAACCCACCGAATAGGGGTCCACGAACCTAACTCCTCGCCTAGATCTCCGCAGGGGAGGTGGGGAACAGCAGGTGCGGAGAACGACCATACATGGCGGCGGCCTCGAGATGATTATGGGGACAACTATGATACCCCACCGGTTCGAAATCAGAGGGATGCGGGCCCAAGACAAACTTATAGTTCGGGGGGCCCGAGGCAGACCCCGAGTTTTTCCTCCGGGCCTACTTGCGCGTTTTGCAAAAAACCTGGACACTTGATGTCCAGTTGTTACCTCATGAAAAGGGACAACCCAGAGCGGAGTCCGACTATTACAACTCCGAATGCGATGGCTAGCGTAAGAAATCGCCATCAAGAGGGTTACCAACCATTTATTTCCGAGGGGTTTGTGTCACTGGATGGAGCCTCGACTAACCGGAGACCGGTTAGGATATTGAGAGACACAGGGGCCCATCAATCTTTAATGCTTGAAGGCATTTTGCCATGGTCCGAGGAGACGGCAACGGGGGATAGTGTTCGTTTACAGGGGATCGGGGGCGGTGTTAGTGCTCCCCTTCAGGTCATCCAGTTGGAGTCCGATTTGGTGTCAGGACCGGTCACCGTCGGTTTACAAGCCACGTTTCCTGTAGAGGGTGTATCTGTGGTTCTCGGGAATGATTTGGCCGGGGGTCAAGTTTATGGTAACCTGAGGGTTGATAAAGAGCCCAGCAGGGAAAATAACACCACACCAGCTCGGGATGGTGACAAAAGTGCCAAGTTATTTGTAGGGGGACTGAACTTCAAAACAGAGGAAGAAGTTCTGACCTCTGTCTTCAACAGATATGGGCCGCTGGTGGAAGTGCGGTTGGTAAGAGACTGGGAAACGCAACAGTCAAGAGGGTTCGGCTTTGTCACGTTTGCCAGCACAAAAGACGCCAGAGAGGCAGAGAAGAATTGGAATGGCAAGGATTTGGAGGGTCGGACCATAACAGTAGGGAAGGCATTTCGTAGGCGTCGAGAGGTCTACAGGAGAGGACAACTGGGCGGTAGTTTTGGTGGTGGCCGCAGTCAATATTATTATGGAGGCTCCCTGAGTTACGGCCGCTCCCGAAGGAAGAATGGGCAAAGTAGTGGCCGAGAAGAAGACCGGTATTCAGGGGACTACAGGGACCAGTGGTCCCACCCTAATTATTAGGGACGTTCTGAGAAGTTGAAGCACTGAAGGCGGCGGAGCCGCCGAGCCAAGATTCCTACACGAATTAACCGTGAACGCCGTTCCTAAAGGCGTCCATGTAGTGAACTTTCCTGCACGGACTAACCGTGAACTCCACGTTCCTCAAGGCGCCCATGTAGAGAACTTTCCTGCACGGACTAACCGTGAACTCCACGTTCCTCAAGGCGCCCATGTAGAGAACTTTCCTGCACGGACTAACCGTGAACTCCGCGTTCCTAAAGGCATCCATGTAGTGAATACTCGGCTTGGCCTCCCGGAAAAGTGCTATCGAGTGGCTTAACTGGCTTTATTTTTAAGTGATAACTGTGCCCGGGGGGAACTGATAATGTGGGGGGGGTTGAGTGATCTGGTTTGTTTCTCCAAATTGGCCGGCAAAGAAAGTTTTCGCTGGGTTCAAACTTTCTTTCTTGAAGGGGGGGAGTGTTACATATTTAGGTGAATGTATGTAAATTACCATTCAGGTTGCTTATCCGTGTGTATTATATTAAGGGTTGTTGTGATGGGAGGGTCAGGAGCCCTTCGGAACCAGTGGCCGGAAACGGAAGTGGCCGGAAACGGAAGAAGAAAAGACACGAGGAGAGAAAAGGACGGTGCTTCTGCTTCCTCGCCCCGCGACGACGAGAAGGTGGAATCGACCTTACGCTGCGCGGAAAACGCGCCGTTGCGAAACGTCTGGCGAGAGGAGTTACCTGGGCGGTAAATACCTTTGGACACGTCCAGTCACTGTGAGTTCGTGCACGAAACCAAGCGTCCGGGACAGTTTGCCCCGTCTACAAAGACGCGTACGGGTCCGCACGTTGGGCCTCGCTCGCGTCGGAAGCCGCGCTGGGTTTTGCCCCGTCTACAAAGACGCGTACGGGTCCGCACGTTGGGCCTCGCTCGCGTCGGAAGCCGCGCTGGGTTTTTGCCCATCTACAAGGACGCGTAAGAGTCGCACTTGGGGCCTCGCGCACGTTGGACGCCGCGCTGGGTTTGCCCCGTGGCTTGGCAAGGAGGTGCGCTGCAGCCGCGGCCCCAGTCCGAGACGGCACGTTTAGAGCACGTCCGCCCGGGGCTCGTTCAACCGCCCGTGTGCGGAGAGGAGAGACATTGACCACGGAGGGAGTCAGGAGTGGGGCTCACGTGAGGAATGTATAAGATTAAGATGGCCATCTTAGAGTTTGTGTAGATGAGTTCACATGGTTGTAATATTGATTGTGCATTGTTGATGGTTGTTGATTGCTCAGTGAATATATTATTGATTATTCCGGATCCTTGGTGTGGGGTTTCTTCTTGACCGGAATTCATATTGATTGCGTTACGAAAGCGTATAAACCATATATCTTTCTGGCGGGGTCCCTCCCACGGTCCGGGGGTCACCAAGACCAGGTAGTTACCGGGAGGACCACGTAACAATGACGAAACACCATACCAGGACTATGTGAACGATTTGAGTAATTGAGACACATCACGACGTAGAGTGACAATGCGTTTGTTCCATTCCTTCCTTCCTGGGAGGGATTGGGAGACTAATTTGGACTAGAGGGGGATATGGGAGACAGGACGTAGTGACGAATTTAAAATTGTAAATACAGGGAAGGGCAAGGGTAGTGTAAGCTGATGTTGGGGGGCACGGACGGTTAGGGACGAGCTTGCTCTGCTCGCTCTCCCGTGCCCCTCATGCTGCATTACCTTGTTTTGATGTGTACCTTTGCGCCCTTTCCGTTTGCTGACTGTGCTTTGTCTCTCCTCCCCACCCATGGACCCATTTTGGAGGAGGAGTTGTGCAGCAACATCGAACTTTGCAGCTGCACCTTCCTACACCTGTGCAGATGCACCTTGCTGCACCTGCGCAGCACCCCCTGCTGCACTTTGCTACACCTGTGCAGCTGTAATGCATGGCACTTTGCTGCCGTATTCTTTATTATAAATTTGCTGCACATGTACAGCATTTGCTGCCACAGACACTTTGCTGCACCACATTACACATGGACCACACGTTTTGTGGCCTTACACTTTGCTGAGCAGTACTTTGCTACAAACTTACCTTGCATCTTTGGACCACGTATTTTGAGTGGCGTCAATGTCACGCAGACGGACCACATAAGGTTGGCCCTGCTTGGCCAGGAATTAATAAAACTAACACGGGTTTTTGTACATTCTATTGTTGGTGTGCCAGGAAAGACGAACGGTAAGCTTTATTGCACACAGAAGATGCGACATGCAGGAAGCAAGAAGATGCAGGAAGACAGAAGATGCCGAACACCAGCAACAAATGTGAACTTTCTGAAATGTGTTTTGTGTATTGGTGCTATGATGTGCTTTCTCTACCCTCCAATCTTCTTTCCACAAAGAACAGGTCCTGGGTTATAGAACTGTAAATAAGTAGGTTTTGTGCTTGTAAATAATAGATGCTGCCCACCGGCTTTATGTGTAGTTTGAAAATAATTCCGCAATTCGGTTAGTTGTGGGTGCAAGTCTGTTAGAGTTAGTTACACAACGCAGTAGGTGGGACATATCTAGTGTTGTAAAACTGTCACATACACGGGTTAGAGTAAATGCTAGGGGGAACCACATCTAAGTGTCACACATAATTAAAAGTTGGCCCAACTCTTGCTCAAAACCGGTCATTCCCACTTGTGTAGGTTCGACTCGGGGACGAGTCTGACGAGGGAGGGGGGCAGTGATAC
Organism: Myxine glutinosa; assembly: GCF_964187855.1. Lineage (NCBI taxonomy): Eukaryota > Metazoa > Chordata > Myxini > Myxiniformes > Myxinidae > Myxine > Myxine glutinosa. The sequence goes on from NC_136266.1 coordinate 191,910,964, forward strand.
GGTTTTGAGATTTGTACAGTGAGCCTTATAAAGGTTAAAGGTTGTCCCCCATAGATAGTCACACAAGCAACATCTAGGCCCATTTGTAGTATAGTTATGTCTTACTATATGTGAGAATCAGCCATTTCCTCTGTTAGTTCTGCGTTGTGTAAAGCCAGGAAAATAGGCCCTACTTGCCACCGATTTCCCAGCCACCCTAGCCTCGATCCAGTTTGTTAAGCATTGGGTGATCATTGGCCGAGTTAACACGCGGTAGGCCTAGGAAGGATTGGGGCGGAGTCGAGGCAGAGCGGCAGAGGCGATGACGGTAAGCATGAGCCGCCAATCAGGACTCAGAGGTGGTGGCGTCAGAGGGCGTGGTGAGAAGAGTCTGGTGAGTTCCAGAAGGTTCGCTGGGCGTGCCTATATAACCCGCTACGCAAAGCCCTCGAAAGGACTACAGCGTTGTAAAGGACTTGCATCGGGGAGCTTGCAATAAAAGGACTTGTGGGGGGAGAGAAAGAGATTCAAGAGAACTTACAACCGGAACGCGTGGTGCTGGATGAGCTTGATGCGCCTTGCCGCACTTGCATGAGCACGGCTGAGTAACCGCCCTTTGCCGTAAAAGCCGCCCTTTGCCGTAAAAGTCCACCCCCCTTGCCGTTCCGCCCAATATATCGCCTTTGTTGGAGAGACGCGCTACGATTCCCTGTCTTCGCCAATCACCATCTTCGCGGGATGTGCTGGGGACCATGGAGAGCTGGACAAGGACCACCCCTGGACGCGTTGGGGAACACCTGCCCATCTGCAATCCCGTGTGAGTGTGTGAGATGGGCCCATTGTCCTGGGATAAGTTAAGACTGTATGAGCTTGCTCTGTGTCCCTGCATCCTTGAACTGTACATACGTGTGATAATAATTAAACCCATCTGTTCTTCCTTTCTTCTTGATTCGATCGTTCCCATGATTTCTCCAATTGACTAAGCGTGGCACGAATAAGATCGCTCCGATCGGGTTCCAACATCTAAGACTGCGCGGACCACGTGTACGCAAACCGCTCGGTGTACTCCAACCTCACGTGGTTCGTGCGAGGCTTGCTACCTCGTTTCCGTGGCGGCACGAGTACTTAGGTATGAGCGAGAATTTGGTCCCGAAACCCTATTTTGCGCTCGCCCGGAAAGGACATAATAAGTCTCGGTTCCGCCAGGCCAGTAAACACAAGGGGATTAATCGCCCCTTGATAAGGGGAAGAAGGCCGGCGAGAGAACCGCAACAATATATTGGGATACAATGGATAAATGTCCACAATTTGAAACTTGACCTGCCTACCAGCAGGTATACAAGAATTACTACATTGGGATACTATGGATAAATGTCCACAATTTGAAACTTGACCAGCCTACCAGCAGGTATGCATGATTTAATATATTGGGATACTATGGATAAATGTCCTCAGTTTGAAACTTGACCGGCCTACCAGCAGGTATACATGAATTAATATATTGGTATACTATGGATAAATGTCCTCAGTTTGTAAGGTGACCGGCCTACCAGCAGGTATACATGAATTAATATATTGGGATACTGTGGATAAATGTCCTCAGTTTGAAAGGTGACCGGCCTACCATCAGGTATACATGAATTACAACATTGGTATACTGTGGATAAATGTCCACAAACATGTACGAGCTGAAGGGACAATTCTCCAAACATTCCCTCGAGTTGGTCTCCATACTCAATGATGCAATACTCCATCAGTAGCATTCTCGGAAGGAGTTTGGGAATGTATTCCAAGTGGACTGAGGGTGAACCCAGGATAGGCATCTTAAAGATGAAAACTCTAACTGAACTATCTTGTCGGTCTGAACTTTTTTAATTTCATAAGTTTAATTTAAAAATGCATTTTACGCAGAGCATAAAGTTCATCGCAATTGATAAGCAATTGTGTTTTTTACTTGCAACAATCGTTTATAAGACAAGTTTTATTGTAGTCTTGTTTGTCTGGACTATTCACTTGTACAGTTTAATCAGACTTGGCCGAGCGGCCTGGGTTATCTGTCCGGAGATGTGCGAGTGAGATAATGAGCTTCGCCCGTTTCTCGTCCTTTGTTTCCGAGAAAAGACATCACATCTCATCTCTGCTAAGCTCACCAGATGCAAGTATTGCACAAATTGTGCTCACGCCATGTTTCTGTGTCAAGGAGATACTTTCACTGTGATTATGGTCTTCGCAATCGTGCACAATTCCATAGGAAATGAACTACGAGATTGAAATTCAAGTCGAATCTAATTTTTACATTTCAAAATCAACTCGTGCTTTCAATGGCGAAAACGTTCAGGTTTGAAAGGCTGTTGTTACAACTTGTCAAAAATAGAGTTGAAAATCTTTCCGCCTGTCAAGCAGACTGGGCTGCATGTTCAGGCCTGGCAAGCCCCAGGTAATGAACTCACAATGCCATCATTTATAGGGCTGGACCTCCAAATTACCTGTTTAACAATCTCGTAGGCAAATACCAGGTAATGCACTCACAATATCATCATTTCTAGAGCTGGACCTCCAAATTACCTGTTTAACAATCTTGTAGGCAAATACCAGGTAACGCACTCACAATGTCATCATTTAAAAGGCGAGACCTCCAAATTACCTGTTTAACAATCTCGTTGGAAAATACCAGGTAAAGCACTCAAAATGCCATCATTTCTCGGGCTGGACCTCCAAATTACCTGTTTAACAGTCTCGCAGGCAAATACCAGGTGACGCACTCACAATGCCATCATTTCTCGGGCTGGCCATCCAATTTACCTGTTTAACAGTCTCGCAGGCAAATACCAGGTAACGCACTCACAATGCCATCATTTATAGGGCTGGACCTCCAAATTACCTGTTTAACAATCTCGTTGGAAAATACCAGATAACGCACTCACAATGCCATCATTTCTCGGGCTGGCCATCCAATTTACCTGTTTAACAGTCTCGCAGGCAAATACCAGGTAACGCACTCACAATGCCATCATTTCTAGGGCTGGACCTCCAAATTACATGTTTAACAATCTCGTAGGCAAATATAAGGTAACGCACTCACAATGCCATCATTTCTAGGGCTGGACCTCCAAATTACCTGTTTAACAATCTCGTAGGCAAATACCAGGTAAAGCACTCACAATGCCATCATTTCTAGGGCTGGACCTCCAAATTACCTGTTTAACAATCTCGTAGGCAAATACCAGGTAACGCACTCACAATGCCATCATTTCTAGGGCTGGACCTCCAAATTACCTGTTTAACAATCTCCCAGGCAAATACAAGGTAACGCACTCACAATGCCATCATTTCTAGGGCTGGACCTCCAAATTACCTCTTTAACAATCTCGCAGGCAAATACCAGGTAACGAACTCACAATGCCATCATTTATAGGGCTGGACCTCCAAATTACCTGTTTGACAGTCTCGCAGGCAAATACCAGGTAACGAACTCACAATGCCATCATTTATAGGGCTGGACCTCCAAATTACCTGTTTGACAGTCTCGCAGGCAAATACCAAGTAACGCATTCACAATGCCATCATTTATAGGGCTGGACCTCCAAATTACCTGTTTAACAGTCTCGCAGGCAAATACGAGGTAACGCACTCACAATGCCATCATTTATAGGGCTGGACCTCCAAATTACCTGTTTAACAGTCCCGCAGGCAAATACCAGGTAACGCATTCACAATGCCATCATTTTCGGGCTGGACCTCCAAATTACCTGTTTAACAATCTAGTCGGCAAATACCAGGTAACGCACTCACAATGCCATCATTTATAGAGCTGGACCTCCAACTTACCTGTTTAACAGTCTCGTAGGCAAATACCAGGTAACGCACTCACAATGTCATCATTTATAGGGCTGGACCTCCAAATTACCTGTTTATCAGTCTTACAGGCAAATACCAGGTAACGCACTCACAATGCCATCATTTATAGGGCTGGACCTCCAAATTACCTGTTTAACAGTCCCGCAGGCAAATACCAGGTAACGCATTCACAATGCCATCATTTTCGGGCTGGACCTCGAAATTACCTGTTTAACAATCTAGTCGGCAAATACCAGGTAACGCACTCACAATGCCATCATTTATAGGGCTGGACCTCCAAATTACCTGTTTAACAATCTCGCAGGCAAATACCAGGTAACGCACACACAATGCCATCATTTCTAGGGCTGGACCTCGAAATCACCTGTTTAACAGTCTCGCACGCAAATACCAGGTAACGCACTCACAATGCCATCATTTCTTTGGCTGGACCTCCAAATTACCTGTTTAGCAATCTCGTAGGCAAATACCAGGTAACACAGTCACAATGCCATCATTTCTCGTGCTGGACCTCCAAATTACCTGTTTAACAGTCTCGCAGGCAAATACGAGGTAACGCACTCACAATGTCATCATTTCTTTGGCTGGACCTCCAAATTACCTGTTTAGCAATCTCGTAGGCAAATACCAGGTAACGCAGTCACAATGCCATCATTTCTCGTGCTGGACCTCCAAATTACCTGTTTAACAGTCTCGCAGGCAAATACGAGGTAACGCACTCACAATGCCATCATTTCTAGGGCTGGACCTTCATATTACCTGTTTAACAATCTCGCAGGCAAATACCAGTAACGCACTCACAATGCCATCATTTATAGGGCTGGATCTCCAAATTACCTGTTTAACAGTCTCGCAGGCAAATACGAGGTAACGCACTCACAATGTCATCATTTCTAGGGCTGGACCTCCAAATTACCTGTTTAACAATCTCGCAGGCAAATACCAGGTAACGAACTCACACTGCCATCATTGAAAGGGCTGGATCTCCAAATTACCTGTTTAACAGTCTCGCAGGCAAATACGAGGTAACGCACTCACAATGTCATCATTTCAAGGGCTGGACCTCCATATTACCTGTTTAACAATCTCGAAGGCAAATACCAGTAACGCAATCACAATGCCATCATTTATAGGGCTGGATCTCCAAATTACCTGTTTAACAGTCTCGCAGGCAAATACGAGGTAACGCACTCACAATGTCATCATTTCTAGGGCTGGACCTCCAAATTACCTTTTTAACAATCTCGCAGGCAAATACCAGGTAACGCACTCACAGTGCCATCATTTATAGGGCTGGACCTCCAAATTACCTGTTTAACAGTCTCGCAGGCAAATACCAGGTAACGAACTCACACTGCCATCATTTATAGGGCTGGACCTCCAAATTACCTGTTTAACAGTCTCGCAGGCAAATACCAGGTAACGCACTCACAATGCCATCATTTCTTGGGCTGGACCTCCAAATTACCTGTTTAACAATCTCGCAGGCAAATACCAGGTAACGCACACACAATGCCATCATTTCTAGGGCTGGACCTCGAAATCACCTGTTTAACAGTCTCGCACGCAAATACCAGGTAACGCACTCACAATGCCATCATTTCTTGGGCTGGACCTCCAAATTACCTGTTATGCAATCTCGTTGGCAAATACCAGGTAACGCACACACAATGCCATCATTTCTCGTGCTGGACCTCCAAATTACCTGTTTAACAATCTCGCACGCAAATACCAGGTAACGCACTCACAATGCCATCATTTATAGGGCTGGACCTCCATATTACCTGTTTAACAGTCTCGCAGGCAAATACCAGGTAACGCACTCACAATGCCATCATTTATAGGGCTGGACCTCCAAATTACCTGTTTAAGTCTCGCAGGCAAATACCAGGTAACGCACTCACAATGCCATCATTTCTCGGGCTGGACCTCCAAATTACCTGTTTAACAGTCTCGCAGGCAAATACCAGGTAACGCACTCACAATGTCATCATTTATAGGGCTGGACCTCCAAATTACCTGTTTAACAATCTCGCAGGCAAATACCAGGTAACGCACTCACAATGCTATCATTTGTAGGGCTGGACCTCCAAATTAGCTGTTTAACAGTCTCGCAGGCAAATACCAGGTAACGCACTCACAATGTCATCATTTATAGGGCTGGACCTCCAAATTACCTGTTCAACAATCTAGTCGGCAAATACCAGGTGATTAACATACCATGTCATCATTTACAAAGTCCGTCTCAGTATTGACATTTCGGCTCATCAAGTTTTGTACACAAAAGGAGAAAAGAAACAATAAAAGGACAATGCGCCAACATTAGTGTTGCGAATGGGAGTGAAAATTATCTTCTTGTATTTGAAGTGTGAAGGTGCATATTGTGTGTGTGTTTCTGTGTGTGTGTTTGTGTGTTTCTGTGTGTGTGTTTCTAAGTTTGTGTGTTTCGGTGTGTGTTTGTGTGTTTTTGTGTGTTTATTTGTGTTTGTGTGTGTTTGCGTTTGTTATCTCCATATGCGGGGTTCAGAAGGTGAAACTGAGTCCTCCCAGGTCTCAACGTATCCACCTCTGTTTGTGTGTGTGTGTGTGTGTGTGTGTGTGTGTGTGTGTGTGTGTGTGTGTGTGTGTGTGTGTGTGTGTAGTCATCGAGAGGCACGTGCGGGAGTCTCACCTATTCTGTGATGGATGGAGTTGTGGCTCAGACACTGAGATCAGACGTTTTTTTAGCTGAAAATGCAAAACAGCTCTGGCTCCACCATGAGTGAACATCGCGGGTTTGAAAAAAATGCAGCAACATGTTCATACTGTTGAGGATTTTAAAAGTCCAGGGTTTAGAAAAGTGGTCACATTTAAAACAGAAAATTAGTACGTGGTTTTAGCAGGATAGTTGATAGTTTCAGCAGGATAGTTTATAGTTTTAGCAGGATAGTTTATAGTTTTAGCAGGACAGTTTAGAAAGTCTAGCAGGATAGTTTATAGTTTTAGCAGGATAGTTAATAGTTTTAGCAGGATAGTTGATAGTTTTAGCAGGATAGTTTATAGTTTTAGCAGGATGGTTTATAGTTTTAGCAGGATAGTTTGTAGTTTTAGCAGGATCGTTTATAGTTTTAGCAGGATCGTTTATAGTTTTAGCAGGATAGTTAATAGTTTTAGCAGGATCGTTTATAGTTTTAGCAGGATAGTTTATAGTTTTAGCAGGATAGTTTATAGTTTTCGCAGGATAGTTTGTAGTTTTAGCAGGATAGTTTATAGTTTTCGCAGGATAGTTTGTAGTTTTAGCAGGATCGTTTATAGTTTTAGTAGGACAGTTTAGAAAGTCTAGCAGGATAATTTATAGTTTTAGCAGGATAGTTAATAGTTTTAGCAGGATCCTTTATAGTTTTAGCAGGATAGTTTATAGTTTTAGCAGGATAGTTTATAGTTTTAGCAGGATAGTTTGTAGTTTTAGCAGGATCGTTTATAGTTTTAGCAGGACAGTTTAGAAAGTCTAGCAGGATAGTTTGTAGTTTTAGCAGGATCGTTTATAGTTTTAGCAGGATAGTTTAGAAAGTCTAGCAGGATAGTTTATAGTTTTAGCAGGATCGTTTATAGTTTTAGCAGGACAGTTTAGAAAGTCTAGCAGGATAGTTTATAGTTTTAGCAGGATAGTTAATAGTTTTAGCAGGATAGTTGATCGTTTTAGCAGGTTAGTTTATAGTTTTAGCAGGATAGTTTGTAGTTTTAGCAGGATCATTTATAGTTTTAGCAGGATAGTTTATAGTTTTAGCAGGATAGTTAATAGTTTTAGCAGGATCGTTTATAGTTTTAGCAGGATAGTTTATAGTTTTAGCAGGACAGTTTAGAAAGTCTAGCAGGATAGTTTATAGTTTTAGCAGGATTGTTTATAGTTTTAGGAGGACAGTTTAAAAGTCTAGCACGATAGTTTATAGTTTTAGCAGGATAGTTAATAGTTTTAGCAGGATAGCTTATAGTTTTAGCAGGATAGTTAATAGTTTTAGCAGGATAGTTTATAGTTTTAGCAGGATAGTTTATAGTTTTAGCAGGATAGTTTAGAAAGTCTAGCAGGATAGTTTGTAGTTTTAGCAGGATCGTTTATAGTTTTAGCAGGATAGTTGATAGTTTTAGCAGGATAGTTTATAGTTTTAGCAGGATAGTTAATAGTTTTAGCAGGATAGCTTATAGTTTTAGCAGGATAGTTAATAGTTTTAGCAGGACAGTTTAGAAAGTCTAGCAGGATAGTTTATAGTTTTAGCAGGATACTTTATAGTTTTAGCAGGATAGTTAATAGTTTTAGCAGGATAGTTATTAGTTTTAGCAGGATAGTTAATAGTTTTAGCAGGATAGTTTATAGTTTTAGCAGGACAGTTTAGAAAGTCTAGCAGGATAGTTTATAGTTTTAGCAGGATAGTTAATAGTTTTAGCAGGACAGTTTAGAAAGTCTAGCAGGATAGCTTATAGTTTTAGCAGGATAGCTAATTGTTTTAGCAGGACAGTTTAGAAAGTCTAGTAGGATAGTTTATAGTTTTAGCAGGATAGTTTATAGTTTTAGCAGGATAGTTTATAGTTTTAGCAGGACAGTTTAGAAAGTCTAGCAGGATAGTTTATAGTTTTAGCAGGATAGTTTATAGTTTTAGCAGGATAGTTAATAGTTTTAGCAGGACAGTTTAGAAAGTCTAGCAGGATAGTTTATAGTTTTAGCAGGATAGTTAATAGTTTTAGCAGGATAGCTTATAGTTTTAGCAGGATAGTTTATAGTTTTAGCAGGACAGTTTAGAAAGTCTAGCAGGATAGTTTATAGTTTTAGCAGGATAGTTTATAGTTTTAGCAGGATAGTTAATAGTTTTAGCAGGACAGTTTAGAAAGTCTAGCAGGATAGTTTATAGTTTTAGCAGGATAGTTAATAGTTTTAGCAGGATAGCTTATAGTTTTAGCAGGATAGTTTATAGTTTTAGCAGGACAGTTTAGAAAGTCTAGCAGGATAGTTTATAGTTTTAGCAGGATAGTTAATAGTTTTAGCAGGATAGCTTATAGTTTTAGCAGGATAGTTAATAGTTTTAGCAGGATAGTTAATAGTTTTAGCAGGATAGTTGATAGTTTTAGCAGGATAGTTGATAGTTTTAGCAGGATAGTTTATAGTTTTAGCAGGATAGTTGATAGTTTTAGCAGGATAGTTTATAGTTTTAGCAGGATAGTTGATAGTTTTAGCAGGATAGTTTATAGTTTTAGCAGGATAGTTTGTAGTTTTAGCAGGATAGTTTATAGTTTTAGCAGGACAGTTTAGAAAGTCTAGCAGGATAGTTTATAGTTTTAGCAGGATCGTTAATAGTTTTAGCAGGACAGCTTATAGTTTTAGCAGGATAGTTAATAGTTTTAGCAGGATAGTTTATAGTTTTAGCAGGACAGTTTAGAAAGTCTAGCAGGATAGTTTATAGTTTTAGCAGGATACTTTATAGTTTTAGCAGGATAGTTAATAGTTTTAGCAGGATAGTTAATAGTTTTAGCAGGATAGTTAATAGTTTTAGCAGGATACTTTATAGTTTTAGCAGGACAGTTTAGAAAGTCTAGCAGGATAGTTTATAGTTTTAGCAGGATAGTTAATAGTTTTAGCAGGATAGCTTATAGTTTTAGCAGGATAGTTAATTGTTTTAGCAGGACAGTTTAGAAAGTCTAGTAGGATAGTTTATAGTTTTAGCAGGATAGTTGATAGTTTTAGCAGGATAGTTTATAGTTTTAGCAGGACAGTTTAGAAAGTCTAGCAGGATAGTTTATAGTTTTAGCAGGATAGTTTATAGTTTTAGCAGGATAGTTAATAGTTTTAGCAGGACAGTTTAGAAAGTCTAGCAGGATAGTTTATAGTTTTAGCAGGATAGTTTATAGCTTTAGCAGGATAATTAATAGTTTTAGCAGGATAGCTTATAGTTTTAGCAGGACAGTTTAGAAAGTCTAGCAGGATAGTTTATAGTTTTAGCAGGATAGTTAATAGTTTTAGCAGGATAGTTTATAGTTTTAGCAGGATAGTTTATAGTTTTAGCAGGATAGTTAATAGATTTAGCAGGATAGCTTATAGTTTTAGCAGGATAGCTAATAGTTTTAGCAGGATAGTTAATAGTTTTAGCAGGATAGTTTATAGTTTTAGCAGGATAGTTAATAGATTTAGCAGGATAGTTTATAGTTTTAGCAGGATAGTTAATAGTTTTAGCAGGATAGCTTATAGTTTTAGCAGGATAGTTAATAGTTTTAGCAGGATAGCTTATAGTTTTAGCAGGATAGTTAATAGTTTTAGCAGGATAGCTTATAGTTTTAGCAGGACAGTTTAGAAAGTCTAGCAGGATAGTTTATAGTTTTAGCAGGATAGTTAATAGTTTTAGCAGGATAGCTTATAGTTTTAGCAGGATAGTTAATAGTTTTAGCAGGATAGTTTATAGTTTTAGCAGGACAGTTTAGAAAGTCTAGCAGGATAGTTTATAGTTTTAGCAGGATAGTTAATAGTTTTAGCAGGATAGCTTATAGTTTTAGCAGGATAGTTAATAGTTTTAGCAGGATAGTTTATAGTTTTAGCAGGATAGTTTATAGTTTTAGCAGGATAGTTTATAGTTTTAGCAGGACAGTTTAGAAAGTCGAGCAGGATAGTTTATAGTTTTAGCAGGACAGTTTAGAAAGTCTAGCAGGATAGTTTATAGTTTTAGCAGGATAGTTAATAGTTTTAGCAGGATAGCTTATAGTTTTAGCAGGATAGTTAATAGTTTTAGCAGGATAGTTTATAGTTTTAGCAGGATAGTTTATAGTTTTAGCAGGATAGTTTATAGTTTTAGCAGGACAGTTTAGAAAGTCTAGCAGGATAGTTTATAGTTTTAGCAGGATAGTTAATAGTTTTAGCAGGATAGCTTATAGTTTTAGCAGGATAGTTAATAGTTTTAGCAGGACAGTTTAGAAAGTCTAGCAGGATAGTTTATAGTTTTAGCAGGATAGTTAATAGTTTTAGCAGGATAGCTTATAGTTTTAGCAGGATAGTTAATAGTTTTAGCAGGACAGTTTAGAAAGTCTAGCAGGATAGTTTATAGTTTTAGCAGGATAGTTAATAGTTTTAGCAGGATAGTTTATAGTTTTAGCAGGACAGTTTAGAAAGTCTAGCAGGATAGTTTATAGTTTTAGCAGGATAGTTAATAGTTTTAGCAGGATAGCTTATAGTTTTAGCAGGATAGTTAATAGTTTTAGCAGGACAGTTTAGAAAGTCTAGCAGGATAGTTTATAGTTTTAGCAGGATAGTTTATAGTTTTAGCAGGTTAGTTAATAGTTTTAGCAGGACAGTTTAGAAAGTCTATCAGGATAGTTTATAGTTTTAGCAGGATAGTTTATAGTTTTAGCAGGATAGTTAATAGTTTTAGCAGGATAGTTTATAGTTTTAGCAGGATAGTTGATAGTTTTAGCAGGATAGTTTATAGATTTAGCAGGATAGTTGATAGTTTTAGCAGGATAGTTAATAGTTTTAGCAGGATAGTTTGTAGTTTTAGCAGGATAGTTTATCGTTTTAGCAGGACAGTTTAGAAAGTCTAGCAGGATAGTTTATAGTTTTAGCAGGATAGTTAATAGTTTTAGCAGGATAGCTTATAGTTTTAGCAGGATAGTTAATAGTTTTAGCAGGATAGTTTATAGTTTTAGCAGGATAGTTAATAGTTTTAGCAGGACAGTTTAGAAAGTCTAGCAGGATAGTTTATAGTTTTAGCAGGATAGTTTATAGTTTTAGCAGGATAGTTAATAGTTTTAGCAGGATAGTTTATAGTTTTAGCAGGACAGTTTAGAAAGTCTAGCAGGATAGTTTATAGTTTTAGCAGGATAGTTTATAGTTTTAGCAGGATAGTTAATAGTTTTAGCAGGACAGTTTAGAAAGTCTAGCAGGATAGTTTATAGTTTTAGCAGGATAGTTTATAGTTTTAGCAGGATAGTTAATAGTTTTAGCAGGATAGTTTATAGTTTTAGCAGGATAGTTGATAGTTTTAGCAGGATAGTTTATAGATTTAGCAGGATAGTTGATAGTTTTAGCAGGATAGTTTATAGTTTTAGCAGGATAGTTTGTAGTTTTAGCAGGATAGTTTATAGTTTTAGCAGGACAGTTTAGAAAGTCTAGCAGGATACTTTATAGTTTTAGCAGGATAGTTAATAGTTTTAGCAGGATAGCTTATAGTTTTAGCAGGATAGTTAATAGTTTTAGCAGGATAGTTTATAGTTTTAGCAGGACAGTTTAGAAAGTCTAGCAGGATAGTTTATAGTTTTAGCAGGATAGTTAATAGTTTTAGCAGGATAGCTTATAGTTTTAGCAGGATAGTTAATAGTTTTAGCAGGACAGTTTAGAAAGTCTAGCAGGATAGTTTATAGTTTTAGCAGGATAGTTTATCGTTTTAGCAGGATAGTTAATAGTTTTAGCAGGATAGTTTATAGTTTTAGCAGGACAGTTTAGAAAGTCTAGCAGGATAGTTTATAGTTTTAGCAGGATAGTTAATAGTTTTAGCAGGATAGCTTATAGTTTTAGCAGGATAGTTAATAGTTTTAGCAGGACAGTTTAGAAAGTCTAGCAGGATAGTTTATAGTTTTAGCAGGATAGTTAATATACACAAAGAATTAAGTTAAGCACCCCTACACAACGAATTAAGGTAAGCACCCCCTAATATATATTCTTTGTGTATATGTATACATTGGCATATATTCTAAGGTATGTGAGATCAAATAATGATTGGTATGACATTAGCAATTATCCATTGATGAAAGTGAGTGATCAAAGTGAAAAAAAGTGATTGGTTGAGTCAGTGATCCGATCACGTGGGTCCTACACACGTTATTGACGCAAAGATCGCTAGAGGTCTTCTCAGAACAATGACTGTACGTTAGAAAACATAAACGTCATCCACACTGTCCGTGATGGACCTATAGCTCCATACTTAAATTGAGGTGAAAATATGCCTAAAATTCCAAAAATTTTCACCTTAAATTATTCAGAATAAAATATTGAAAACGGCATGATTGTTATGTTTTTATGTGACCATAATATCACTTCTCCAGAAAATATAGCAATATCATGGGTATATTACACTGTTTTGACGACAACAAACTTGTAATGTGCGAGGTTGTAAAAAAACGGGGGGGGTGCTTAACTTAATTCTTTGTGTATAGTTTTAGCAGGACAGTTTAGAAAGTCTAGCAGGATAGTTTATAGTTTTAGCAGGATAGTTTATAGTTTTAGCAGGATAGTTAATAGTTTTAGCAGGACAGTTTAGAAAGTCTAGCAGGATAGTTTATAGTTTTAGCAGGATAGTTTATAGTTTTAGCAGGATAGTTAATAGTTTTAGCAGGATAGCTTATAGTTTTAGCAGGACAGTTTAGAAAGTCTAGCAGGATAGTTTATAGTTTCAGCAGGATAGTTAATAGTTTTAGCAGGATAGTTTATAGTTTTAGCAGGATAGTTTATAGTTTTAGCAGGATAGTTAATCGTTTTAGCAGGATAGTTTATAGTTTTAGCAGGATAGTTTATAGTTTTAGCAGGATAGTTTATAGTTTTAGCAGGACAGTTTAGAAAGTCTAGCAGGATAGTTTATAGTTTTAGCAGGATAGTTTATAGTTTTAGCAGGATAGTTAATAGTTTTAGCAGGATAGCTTATAGTTTTAGCAGGACAGTTTAGAAAGTCTAGCAGGATAGTTTATAGTTTTAGCAGGATAGTTTCTAGTTTTAGCAGGATCGTTTATAGTTTTAGCAGGATAGTTAATAGTTTTAGCAGGATAGCTTATAGTTTTAGCAGGATAGTTAATAGTTTTAGCAGGATAGTTAATAGTTTTAGCAGGATAGTTTATAGTTTTAGCAGGATAGTTAATAGTTTTAGCAGGATAGTTTATAGTTTTAGCAGGATAGTTAATAGTTTTAGCAGGATAGCTTATAGTTTTAGCAGGATAGTTAATAGTTTTAGAAGGATAGCTTATAGTTTTAGCAGGATAGTTAATAGTTTTAGCAGGATAGCTTATAGTTTTAGCAGGATAGTTAATAGTTTTAGCAGGATAGTTAATAGTTTTAGGAGGATAGTTAATAATTTTAGCAGGATAGTTTATAGTTTTAGCAGGATAGTTAATAGTTTTAGCAGGATAGTTTATAGTTTTAGCAGGATAGTTTATAGTTTTAGCAGGATAGTTAATAGTTTTAGCAGGATAGTTAATAGTTTTAGCAGGATAGTTTATAGTTTTAGCAGGATAGTTTATAGTTTTAGCAGGATAGTTTATAGTTTTAGCAGGATAGTTAATAGTTTTAGCAGGATAGTTTATAGTTTTATCAATATAGTTTATAAGGTCTTGCAGAATCGTTTATAGTTTTAGCAGGATAGTTAATAGTTTTAGCAGGATAGTTTATTGTTTTAGCAGGATAGTTTATAGTTTTAGCAGGATAGTTAATAGTTTTAGCAGGATAGTTTATGGTTTTATCAGTATAGTTTATAAGGTCTTGCAGAATAGTTTATAGTTTTAGCAGAATAGTTTATAGTTTTAGCAGGATAGTTTATAGTTTTAGCAGGATAGTTTACAGTTTTAGCAGGATAGTTTATAGTTTTATCAGGATAGTTTATAAGGTCTAGCAGGATAGTTTATAGTTTTAGCAAGATCGTTTATAGTTTTAGCAGGATAGTTTATAGTTTTAGCAGGATAGTTTATAGTTTTAGCAGGATAGTTTATAAGGTCTAGCAGGATAATTTATAGTTTTAGCAGGATAGTTTATAAGGTCCAGCAGGATAGTTTTTAATTTTAGCAGGATAGTTTATAATTTTAGCAGGATAGTTTATAAGGTCTAGCAGGATAGTTTATAGTTTTAGCAGGATAGTTTATAAGGTCTAGCAGGATAGTTTTAAGGTCTAGCAGGATAGTTTACAGGTTTGTGCACTCACCTTTAAGTTGTTTTGTCTGTGTTTCTGTGTGTGTTTCACCTTTAAGCTTGGTTTGAATCTGAACGCAGCATAAATTGTCAGCCTGGTTTTTCACATGCAGGGTGTTGCATCAGTCTGTGTGCTGTACTTCAGAAGGATATTAACCCGGAAATGTATTTACGTGTTTTCACTTCGCGAGCGCAGGATTAGGCGATCGGTTGTGTGCTTATGTGTGGCGTACGTAAAAAAAAAACATTTTCTCGGCAACCGTTGGTCCGATTGACACGAAATAGTCAACATAGGAGCACCTTCGCCTGTATAATTTTATATTCATAATTATGACGTCACAAGTCACGTGATTTGGATGCCATCTTGGAAAAACGTTGCACCTCTATATCTCCAAAACCGCTCCATGAAAAAAAAGTTAATCATGGCTGATTATCAAGGACTCCCCATGGGGAATAAGATATGTTAATGATGATGTCATCAGTGCCTTCATTATGACGTCATAATTCGACAAGTACAATGCTTGATCTTATCAGCATGAAATTTTTTTATCTTAACTGTTAGTCCGATGGACATGAAATTTTCACCATTGGAGCGCCTCCTCCTCTGGAATGTTTTAATGATAATTATGACGTCATAGGTCACGTGGTACAGGCGCTATCTTGGAAAAATCGAAAAAAGGTTGCACCTCCATATCTCCAAAACCGCTCCATGGAAAAAACTGAAACATGGCTCATTGTCAAGTACTCTGCTTGGGGAATAAGATATGTTAATGATGATGTCATCGGTACTTTAATGATGACATCATAATTCGACAAGTACAACACTTGATTCGATCAGTATGAATTTCTTTCTCTGCAATTCTTGGTCCGATTGACACGAAATTTTCACCATCGGAGGGCCTCCTCCGGTAGAATATTTCAATGATTATTATGACATCATAGGTCACATGGTACAGGCGCAATCTGGGAAAAGCTTGGCACCAATACATCTATGAAACCACTCCATGGAAAAAAATTGAGACCTGGCTCATTGTCAATACTCCCCATGGGGAATAAGATATGTTGATGATGTCATCGGTCTTTTCTACATTCCCAAAACACTCCTGCACGCCACCCCTCCTTCAGCGTCCTCAAACGTATTTTTGACTCGAAGGTCTCAAGAAACTCATTTTGCAATAAATGTTCGTTTCCCATTAATCATACATTTTTCAAAATCCAATCTCACTCCTCCCCTCCAAATCTTCCCCAACACCCCTTCCCTCCAAAACCTCCCCATCAACCCTCCCCTCCAAAACTTCCCCATCACTCCTCCCTCCAAATCTACCCCCTTGCCCCTCCCCTCCAAATCTTCCCCATCACCCATCTCTTTCAAATATTCCCCCTTGCCCCTCCCCTCCAAATCTTCCCCATCACCCATCCCTTTCAAATCTTCCCCCTTGCCCCTCAGCTCCAAATCTTCCCCATCACCCCTTCCCTCCAAAACTTCCCCATCACCCCTCCCCTTCCAAAACTTCCCCATCACCCCTCCCCTCCAAATCTACCCCCTTGCTCCTCCCCTCCAAATCTTCCCCATCACCCATCCCTTTCAAATCTCCCCCCTTGCCCCTTTCCTCCTAAACTCCTCCCACACCCCTCCCCTCCGAGACTCTCCCTCGCTCCTCCCATCCGAGACTCCCCTCTCACCCCTCCTCCTTAAAGTTTCCTCCCCGCTTCTTCCCCCTTCCAACTTTCACCTCCATCTCCCCCAACCTTCTGCCTCGCTCTTCCCCCTTCTCAAATAACACCTCACTGTCCCTCACCCAATCACCATCAAACCTTTTGACTGCCCCATTCTTCCCTTTCTCCAAGCTATTCTGAAATCTCTGACACACCTTCAACAGCTCTTCCTACCTCTTCCTCCTCTTCCACATCTTACCCTACCCCTCCCGCCCGCCCCCCCCCCCCCGTTCTGTATCCGATGCTCCCCCTTCCTCTTCATTAACGGTATGGACCAAAAAACATCCAGGGCCTTCGCTCAAACTTGACTGATCTCTCCAGACAGGTTGCTTCTGACAAACCAGACGTGATCTGCTTAACAGAAACTTTCCTCCTTCATGATGTCTCTGATTCCTTGGTATCTCTCCCAAGTTACTCCCTCCTCCGGTATGATAGACCTGAGCCTCGTCCTGGAGGTGGGGTTGCTATCTTTATAAAAAAAAACTCTCTTCCTCACTCGCCCTGCACTGCCCTCTCTCCACCTCACCCCCAGGAATACCTTTGGCTAGGGCTTCCCTTTCGCTCCCACCTTTTGTTCATATGTGTGTTGTACCGTCCACCAAACAGTGATGACTCCATCTACATCTCGCTGTCTGATAATATGGACTAACTTCGATCTACTCATCCCAACTCCCTCTTCCTCATATGTGGTGATTTCAATTGTCACCATGCCAGTTGGCTGGGTGTGGGTACCTCTCTCACCAGCCATGGCTCTTCAGCAAAGGACTTCTGTGACTCACTGGGACTGACACAATCTGTCAATTTCCCGACCCGGATCTCAGTCAATGGAGCATCTTCTCTTCTGGACTTGGTTATGACTAACTTCCCTGAAAATGTCTGCTGCTCTTCTTCTGCTCCAATCGGCTCATCTGATCATGTGCTTGTTAACGTGGACATCTCTCTGACCATTCTCAGGGAGCCTCCTCAGCGTCGACGAGTCTGGCATTTCACTCACGCCAACTGGCACGGTCTTCAAGCAGCCATCAATCATCTGGACTGGTCTCCCATCTCTACCGCCTCTGACATCAACTCATCCTGGGAATTCTTCCAAAGTAAATTGCTCTCTCTCATGCACAGATTTATCCCATCTCGTCTTCAGTTGTCATACCCTTCCTCCCGTCCATGGTAAACGGAATCTTGTGGTGAGGCTGTTGCCCAGAAACAACTTGCTTTCGTCTCCTGGAAAGCAAATCCAACGGAAGGAAATCTCATCTCCTTTCACAAAGCCCGAAACAAGTGTGTGTCCACCCTCAGGAGAGCCAGGAAACAATATCTCTCCGTTCTCAAGACCGAACTCTCTTATCTGTCTCCCTCTTCCAAATCCTGGTGGCGTCTGGTCAAATCTGTTTCTGGTGTTTGTTCCCCCTCCATCCCCTCCCTCACCTCAAATGGCTACACGGCTGACTCCGCATGTGGAAAGCTGAATGCCTCAACTCTGTGTTTGCCTCTAAATCTTGTGTCCCAAACCCATCCCTCTCTGTACCCACTGTACCCAGTCGTACCCAGCTGCTCCTGGACTCTGTGTCCTTTCCTCCTGACAAGGTGGAAAAGTTTCTGTCAACCCTCGACTCTGATTCTGCAACTGGACCTGACGGCATCAGCCCACGGGTCCTAAAATACTGTTCTTCCGCTCTTTCACTCCCTCTCTCTGTTCTCTTCACCCTCTCTTTTGCTCAAGGTCATCTGCCATCTGCTTGGAAATCAGCCAACATCACCGCTTTGCACAAAAAAGTTGCAAAAACAGATCCTAGCTACTACAGACCAATCAGCCTTCTCCCAATTATCAGCAAAGTCATGGAATCCATCATTGCTTCAGATATGAAATCTTTCCTCTTCTCTAATGGCTTGATCTCTGATCATCAATTTGGTTTCAGACCTGGTCACTCTACTCTGGACATGCTGCTTCTGCTTTCTCAACAATGGATGGAGGTCCTCAATGCCAAACAGGAAATTAGAGCTGTCTCCCTTGACATATCACGTGCCTTGGATATGGTCTGGCACCCCGCTCTGCTCACCAAACTCTCCTCCTTTGGTATCCATGGAAATCTCCACGCATGGCTGGCAGACTTCCTCTCTAGTCGTAGTCAACGTGTGGCCCTGAATGGGTTTCTCTCATCTCCTCTTCCTGTTCAGGCTGGAGTTCCCCAAGGCAGTGTTCTGGGCCCTGTGCTTTTTCTGGTCTTCATCAATGATCTCTCTGCCTCTCTTGAAAATCCTCTCTATCTCTTTGCTGATGCCTCTACTCTCTGTCGCTCCATTCCTCATCCTTCAGGTCGGCAGCCTGCAGCCTCCTCACTCTCTGCAGACCTGGACAAAATCACAGACTGGGCAAACAAGTGGAACATGTCTTTCAATCCTGACAAATCTCACACTCTTACGATGTCTCTCCGAAAAGACAGACTGGACAACCCTCCCATCCACTTTCTGAATAATCCTCTCCAAGAAGTTCTGTCACTCAAGCTTTTGGGTCTCACTGTCTGCCATGATCTTTCCTGGGAAAACCACATTTCCAAGCTAGCCTCCAAACCAGTCGCCGACTGGGCATCTTCCGTCGTACGAAGTCCTTCCTTGGCACACCTGAGCTCCTCACCACATACAAGGCTTTCATCCACAGCTCAATGGAATACTGCTCTCCCCTCTGGGCTGGTGCTCCTGCCTCACACCAAGCTCGTCTTCACGCTGTTGAAACCAAAGCGTTCAGAATCATTGGAATCTCCCGCGATGAAGCTAACTCCAAGGGCCTTTCACTCACTCACCGCAAGCAGGTTGGTGGTCTTTCCGTCTTCTACAGACTCCTCTCTGGCCTTGCCCCCCCAGCTCTCTCTGGGCTCTGTCCCTCAAATATTCCTACAGGTCGCACAAGATCTGTCTGCAACCGTCTTATGGTTATACTGCCAAAATCAAGACTCTCTGCTCACCTTCACTCCTTCATTCCTCTTTTCTCCCGCCTCTGGAACAAACTCCCTCACTCTCTTCAATCCCACCCCACCCTCCAGATCTTTAAAACAGCTGTTCACCACCATCTCTTATCTTACCCCATCCAAAACCTTGATCTTTTCTACCCCTGCCAATTTCACCCCAAATCCACTTTTTTGAAATACCAATTTCTGTCCTGGAAGTCCTTGGTGTCCTTGTGTTTTATACTTCTCCCACCCCCACGACCCCCCCCCCCCACCTTCCCACGCCTCCTCCCCCCAAGCCCTCTCCCTCCCACACATCTCTCTGCTCTCAAATGTTGTGTTTGTGTGCTTCCCCTTCTCTCCCCATCTTGTCTTCCACTCCCTCTTTTTATATATTTTGTTTGTCTGGTTGATTTGTTTGTGAAATAAATGTTAGCTCTTTCACGAGCCTCGATTCAGTATACAAACAAAAAAAAAGCAGGGTTCTACGGGTTAATAATTTGTTGGCTTCTTCCCTGTGGCATAGGTTTATCTGCCTTCAGCGGCCGGAGGCACTACTAAAGGCACTGCAGAGGCTACTGGTGGATTTTTTTTGGAGTGGTCACCATTGGTTACTACCAAATGTTATATGTAGCCCCTTGTCTGAAGGTGGCCAGGGACTGATCGACATAAAAAGTCGTACAATGGGTTTTCGGCTGTGCACCATACAGCAGTTGCTGTACAAGGAGCGACTGCCAAGCTGACTTCTGGCCTATCACATGTTGTGAAAAGCAAGTGGGCTCGCATACGGCCTTGAACATTTCTTAATTCAACTTCAACATGTTGACACATCTCATCTACCATCATTCTATCAGAGCCTTCTGAACGCCTGGCAAAGTCTTTCGATTAGTCGCCAGCAGGAAACCTATGCTACAAACATTTTTGTGGAAGAACCCCTTTTTTACAACCCGCTTTTTCCTACAATTCCAAGAAGCCGAGACTTTTATCAACACTTTATTACAGCAGGCATAATCAAAGTGTTGGACCTCTGCCATGATTCTGGTTGGGGGTGGAAGGCGGTGCAGGAGATAGCTGATATGACTGGAATATGGTCAAATGGAATAATTGGAAGAGTCCTAAAGGAAATAATACAGAAAAGCTTTCAACTTGGACTAAGATGGACCCAGGAAGTTTTGGTGACATCCAATGACTGGCGATTTCCTGGTTTATTGGTTCAGCTTCGTCACAGAGACTTGCCCCCAATTAGTGAGGGACAAAACATTTTTCAGAAATGTAGTAGTAAAGAGCTGTATCATTTATGTACTACAGTTCTGCTTGGGAACTCACCGTTAAATGGAGTGGCCAGGTAGAAAGGGCTAATGCCGGAAGGACTCCCATCTGAGCCTGCATGGGAATCAATGTACAGTGAGCTGGTAAGCAAAAGGACAGGTGATCTCCAGTGGCGAATGATACACTGGATCATCCCGTCTAATAAATTAGTGAGTCATTTCACGCCCACATCTACATGTTGCCCGTTCTGTGTTTGCACAGATGTATTCCATGCTTATGTTGATTGTGCAAGGCTTGCGCCTTTATTTCAATGGCTTAATTACATGTCTGGAAAAATGAATATCACTTTCTCTCTGCGATCATTTCTTTTTGGTTTCAATGATATGAAAGAACATGTACATATGTTGTTTTTGTTTTTAGTGGACACGGCGAAAATAGCAAATTATTTATCGAGGAAAGAAAAACTGAAGGGAAAGCCAATTGGGAAATGCAATGTCATGTTATTTTTGATTGCATTGATATCTGCAGGACTCAAACTTGAATTTTGTTTTTCTGAAAGAAAGAAAAGTATTGATGAGTTTATGAGCATTTGGTGTTTTGATGGGATCTGCATGGTGCATGAGAATGAATTAATGATATATTTGTAGGTTCGTGTGGAATGATTTTGTGTGGGGTCAGTTTTTTTTCTTCTTTTTTTCTAGTTCATTGTATGGTTTTAAATTCCTTTCCTTTCCTGTTATCTTCTTTTTCTTTTCTGTGCTTTTGATTATTGTGCTTGTATTGAAAAGTATCTTCACCGACTGGTATATATTTCTATATTTTTGTAATAAAAAGCCTAAAAGTCAAATATGTCTCAGTCAATATCTATCTAATCTATCTATCTCTCTCTCTCTCTCAATCTCTCTCTCTCTCTCTCTCTCTCCCCCTGCAGGCCGTTTGTGGTGGGCGTGGCGTCATGGCGGCTGTGAGCAACTGCTCTGTGTTGTAGTGAGTTCTTTGTGAGTTTTCCTCCTCTCCTGCCCTCCCCTGCCCCCCCCCCCCTCCCTCTCCTTTCCATCCTGTGTACTTTGGCATTTTGTTTTCATCCTTTCTATACCTTTGTCTTCAAGAGAGAGAGGTTTGAGAGCGGACCCATTTTGGGTGCGGCCTACCGGCTTCGATGACGCTTTGTAAGCCTTTTTGTGCTTGTAATGCACGTTTATTATTTATTCTAGTTTGATTTATTTCGGTTTGGTACCTACTTGTCCGGTTCGGACAAGTGGGGGGTGTTAATTCGCTGGGATGGCGAATGCACGCTCTCGGTTAGAGGCGTTCGACAACTTAACAAGGAAGCATGCATTTGTGTGTGTTCCACCCGAAGGAACTTACACTGAGGACATTGTTTTGTCGGTGGGGAAAATAATCGGTTGTGAAAATGTACGAGCAGCGTCGAGAATGAATCAAAAAGTTGTTGTATTTGTGTCCGATGAAAAATTCGTTCACGATGTTGTTAGTGCGGGTTTAACCACAGAGACAGGTCTCTTTGTCTTGGCGTCACCTATGGACACTCCGTCGATGAGGGTCGTCATATCTAACGTACCCCCATTTATAACCTGCAACCAGCTGATGTCCGTTTTGTCCCGATACGGAACAGCTGTGTCAAAAATCACAATGATTCCGCTCCGGTCTCAGGATGAACGTGGTAAACACGTGATGAGCTTCAGACGGCAGGTGTATATGGTGCTTCCGGATCGAGGCGATGACACGGGGTTAAACATCACGTTCAAGGTAAAGGTGAACAACCATGAGTACCAGATGTATGCGTCATCGGCCTCATTAACATGTTTTCAGTGCGGAGCTTTTGGCCATGTGAAAAGGTTTTGTCCGAAGGTATCGTATTTAAGGTGTGGTGAAGCAGGTCATAGTGACGCTGATTGTAAAAGAGATAACACCCCGGTCTCTAACGTACGAAACAACGTAAATGGAAATACCCGAACGGTTCCTACCGCCGCTCCCTCGCACACGAGGAGTAGGGATAATACTCCTGTTTGTCTTAGTGAAAACGACAACACCGCTGATTCGGTAAATAATGAAATAACCCCAGATAACCCACCTGTGGTGGCAGATGCTACGTGCAGTGGGGAGATGGAAGAAAATCCCATTGTGGTGACAAAGAAACGAAGAGCACCTGGTGCTTGTAACTCCAACATTACTTTGAAAAAGGTAGTGTTGGATAAAGACAGTGTGGGTGCAGACACCCTGGAACGTCTTTCTCAGGTGTCCACAAGCTGTATTGACACCAGGGAGAAGGAACCTGAATTAATTAATTCTGAAACATTATCGGGCAGCACCGAAAACTTGGGAGAAAAAGTAGATGGTGAGACTAAAGATGATGGTGAGCCCATTAGTGAGCCGCCACCTTCACTACCTGCTGAGACCGAGCGGATTGGGAATGTCTCAGCCCCAAGGTCCTCTTTACCCCTGCAAGATCTAAATCATGACACTGGTTCGTCAACTGAGCCAGTGAACATCTCCCTGCAGGAGGGTGAAGCCGAGATTTCAGCTCCTGCTGAATGTCCCGGGTACCAGAGTGAGGATGACTCTACCATAGAACATTCCAGCAAATCTTCGGACTTGGCTGGAATCAAAATGGGGACTGGGCAGACTGATATATGTGACCCGGGCAGAGCTGTTTCTGATTTGTCAGATTCAGAGGATGAAGTTGAGATGACTGAGTTGTCTCAATCTTCATCAGATCAGTCATCCATAGCCCCTCAACTCGTTATTTCTTTTCTGAATGACACCTACCGACAGCGAAATGTGATTGTAAAAGATCATTTTCCTGATTTAATTTCATTCATCCAGGCTGCAAAGGACATAATTAGGAGGCCGGATGAATTTCATTTAACAAGGTCGCTGTTTCATCGGCTTAGAAAGGCTGTTACCAAAGCAGGGAGCGAGATTTCCCAACAACCGCTCACGCCTTTTGATAATCCATGAAAAAAATCACCTTTGGAACCTTAAATATGAATGGCGGAGGTGCAAGCCAAAACCGCCAGGTTCAGGTGAAAAGTTTATTTGAGCGCAAGAAAATTGATGTACTCTGACTCCAGGAAACCCATATAATTCAAAATGGGGAGTACGACTGGTGTCGCCTCTTTAAAGGACAATGTTTTTTTAGTAACATGTCTTCTTCTTCTGCTGGTGTAGCCTTTTTACTCAGACCAGGCCTAGTACCTGAGTCATGCCTCTTCCAGGAGGTGATTAAAGGCCGGTTTATTTCATTGGAACTGGTCATTAATAATTTTCGGTTTACACTATTCAACGTTTATGCACCAAGTGAGAGTGTGGAACGAAGAGCTTTCTTTTCATCTTTAATTCGACACATGCAGTCGATAGATCTCAATAATTGTATTTGCATGGGGGGTGACTTTAATTGCACCTTTAAACCCAGTATAGACCGAAATACAGCAGAACCTCATCCCGAAGGTAGTACTGATTTGTTTAATTATTTTTCGGCAGTGGGTGTGCTAGATGCATGGAGACTGCATTACCCCAACAAATCTGAGTATACTTGGGGACGATGTGCCAATGGGAGAATGACTTTCGCTAGACTTGACCGTTGGTACATAAACTCACAGTTCAGGAATGCGGTTATCTCTCCAAATCATTTTCCATCTTTGTTTTCTGATCATCATTTAGTTACCATGGGCCTCTTTTTCCCTCAACCCTTACGCAAAAGTGCATACTGGAAATTCAATACCAGTCTTCTCGAAGATGCTTTGTTTAAAGACGCCTTCCGTGCTTTTTGGGTCATCCAACTTTCAAGAAAGCCCTCTTTCTCTTCTTTAGCATTATGGTGGGATAACACAAAAGCTCAGATTAGAGTGTTTTGTCAGCAGTTTGTTTCAAATGATACTGACGTAAAAAATATAACAATGGTTTGTTTAGAAGCTGATATTATACGGTTAGAGTGTAAATTGGCTAAAGATAATATCAGAAGAGACCACGGGTTATTGGTTGAAAAGAAGGCTCGACTGAGAGAGCTGATTCAGGAGAAAGCAGCAGGCCTGTTAATCAGATTAAGAATAAACAATTTAAAGGTATCAGACACCCCGAGTAAATCTTTTTTCCAAATGGATTTTGTAAATAAGTCACCCAAAACCCTTTTCTCTGTACAAGACTTTAGGGGAAACATGGTTGCCAACCCTGGAGATGTAAGGTTGTGCATTAGAGAGTTCTTTTCAAAAGTTTATGCAAAACAAAATGTTTGTGAGCAAACCATGGAATTTTTAACTTCTCACCTTTCATCCCTAACTGAGCCTCAGTGCCTGGGCCTGGATTCAACAATTACTTTGCCTGAGCTAACGCAGGCCCTAAGTGAAATGGACTCGGGGAAAGCTCCTGGGATTGACGGCCTACCGGCAGAATTTTTCTTGGCTTTTTGGGACCTTTTGGGCCCTGAATTATTGAATGTCCTGGAATCATCCTTGGTGCTTGGAGAACTCCCACTAAGCTTCAGAAGAGCAGTGGTGTCGCTGATTCCAAAGACTGGGGATCTACGACAGATAAAGAATTGGCGGCCGGTCTCGTTATTATGTACGGACTACAAAATATTGTCGAAAGTGTTGGCCAGTCGGTTGAAGACGGTAATCGGTGACCTAGTCCACCATGATCAGAATTACTGCATCCCAAACAGATCTATTTATGATAATATTTTTTTGATTAGAGATTTAATGGAATGTGATTGCTTGGAAAAAGATTTTGGGATAATATTCCTTGATTTGGAAAGGGCTTTTGACAGTGTGGATCATGTTTTTTTGTATCGTGTGCTAGAAGCATGTGGCTTTGGTGTCAATTTTAGGGCCTACGTGACTTTGTTGTACAACAATATATTTAGTTTATTTAAAATAAATAACGAACTCAGCTCTCCGGTACAGGTTCAAAGAGGGGTGAGACAAGGATGCCCAGTTTCTGGGTTGTTATTTTCCTTGGTAATGGAATCACTCCTAATTTTATTTAGGAAAAATATTTCAGGAGTGACTGTATCCCCTGGGAGTCCTTCAGTAGTTGTATCGGCTTATGCAGATGACGTCTGTGTGGTTGTTAAGAAGGAGAGTGATATCCCAGCACTTGTTGAATGTTTAAATCTTTTTTGCCTCGCTTCTTCTTTGAAGTGTAACTGGGACAAGAGTAAGGCCTTATGGATTCCCTGTCTCAAGAACATTCCACCTGGAAGAGTGCTGGTACCACCTGTGCATCTACCAACAAAGTTAAAATGGGTGGAAGACGGAGTCAAATACCTTGGGGTTTTCCTGGGATCTCCACATTACGTCCTCAAAAATTGGGACGGGATTGTTGAGCATGTCAAAAAAAGACTGGGACTGTGGAAACGAGCTCTGCCCCACCTTTCCTACAAAGGCAGGGTTCTAGTGTTTAATAATTTGGTGGCTTCTTCCCTGTGGCATAGGTTTATCTGCTTTCAGCCGCCAGAGGCACTACTAAAGGCAGTGCAGAGGCTACTCGTGGATTTTTTTTGGAGTGGTCACCATTGGTTACTACCAAATGTCATATGTAGCCCCTTGTTTGAAGGTGGCCAGGGACTGATCGACATAAAAAGTCGTATCATGGCTTTTCGGCTGTGTACCATACAGCAGTTGCTGTACAAGGAACGACTGCCAAGCCGACTTCTGGCCTATCAAGTGCTGCGAAAAGCAAGCGGGCTCGGATACGGCCCTGAACTTTTCTTAGTCCAACTCCAACATGTCGACACATCTCATCTACCATCATTCTATCAGAGCCTTCTGAATGCCTGGCAAAGCCTTTCGACTAGTCGCCAGCAAGAAACCTATGCTACAAGCATGTTTGTGGAAGAACCCCTTTTTTACAACCCACTGTTTCCTGCAATTCCAAGAAGCCGAGACTTTTATCAACACTTTATTACAGCGGGCATAATCAAAGTGTTGGACCTCCGCCATGATTCTGGTTGGGGGTGGAAGACGGTGCAAGAGATAGCTGATATGACTGGAATATGGTCAAACAGAATAATCGGAAGAGTACTAAAGGAAATAGTAAAGAAAAGCTCCCAACTGTTCAGAGATAGCTTCAGAGTTCAAAGCGCCGACTGTTCTCTTCACCCTCTCTTTTGCTCAAGGTCAACTGCCATCTGCTTGGAAATCAGCCAACATCACCGCTTTGCACAAAAAGGTGCAAAAACAGATCCTAGCAACTACAGACCAATCAGCCTTCTCCCAATTATCAGCAAAGTCATGGAATCCATCATTGCTTCTGATATGAAATCTTTCCTCTTCTCCAATGGCTTGATCTCTGATCATCAATTTGGTTTCAGACCAGGTCACTCTACTCTGGACATGCTGCTTCTGCTGTCTCAACAATGGATGGAGGTCCTCAATGCCAAACAGGAAATTAGAGCTGTCTCCCTCGACATATCACGTGCCTTCGACACGGTCTGGCACCCCGCTCTGCTCACCAAACTCTCCTCCTTTGGTATCCATGGAAATCTCCACGCATGGCTGGCGGACTTCCTCTCTAGTCGTCGTCAACGTGTGGCCCTGAATGGGTTTCTCTCATCTCCTCTTCCTGTTCAGGCTGGAGTTCCCCAAGGCAGTGTTCTGGGCCCCGTGCTTTTTCTGGTCTTCATCAATGATCTCTCTGACTCTCTCGAAAATCCTCTCTATCTCTTTGCTGATGACTCCACTCTCTGCCGCTCCATTCCTCTTCCCTCAGATCGGCAGTCTGCTGCCTCCTCACTCTCTGAAGACCTGGACAAAATCACAGACTGGTCAAACAAGTGGAACATGTCTTTCAATCCTGACAAATCTCACACTCTTACTATGTCTCTCCGAAAAGATCGACTGGACAACCCTCCCATCTACTTTCTCAACAATCCTCTCCAAGAAGTTCTGTCGCTCAAGATTTTGGGTCTCACTATCTGCCATGATCTTTCTTGGGAAAACCACATTTCCAAGCTGGCCTCCAAAGCCAGTCGCCGACTGGGCATCCTCCGTCGTGCGAAGTCCTTCCTCGGCACACCTGAGCTCCTCACCACATACAAGGCTTTCATCCGCAGCTCAATGGAATACTGTTCTCCCCTATGGGCCGGTGCTCCTGCCTCACACCTAGCTCGGCTTCACGCTGTTGAAACCAAAGCTTTCAGAATTATTGGAATCTCCCGCGATGAAGCTATCTCTGAGGGCCTTTCACTCACTCACCGCAGGCAGGTAGGTGGTCTTTCTGTCTTCTACCGACTCCTCTCCGGCCTTGCACCCCCAGCTCTCTCTGTGCTCTGTCCCCCAAATATTCCTACAGGTCGCACAAGATCTGCCAGCAACCCTCTGATGGTTAAACTGCCGAAATCTCGGCTCTCCGCTCACCTTCACTCTTTCATTCCTCTTTTCTCCCGCCTCTGGAACAAACTCCCTCACTCCCTTCAATCCCACTCCTCCCTCCAGGTCTTTAAAACAGCTGTTCACCACCATCTCTTATCTTCCCCCATCCAAAACCTTGATCTTTTCTACCCCCGCTAATTCACCCCAGATCCACCTTGTTTGAAATTCCAACTTCTTTCCTGGAAGTCCTGGCAGTGTCCATATGTTTTATACCTCTCCCACTGCCCCCTTCCCACGCCCCCCCCCCCAAAGCCCTCGCCCTCTCTCAGATCTCTCGATGTCTCCATGTCTCTCGGTCCCTGCTCTCAAATGTTGTGTTTGTGTCCTTCCCCCTCTCTCCCCATCTTGTCTACCGCTCCCTATGTTATATGTTTTATGTGTCGGTTTGTCTTTCTGTGTAATTAATGTTCGCTCTTTCACGAGCCTCGATCTTGTATACAAAAAAAAAACAAAAAAAAAAAACTTGGACTAAGATGGACCCAGGAAGTTTTGGTGACATCCAATGACTGGCATTTTCCTGGTTTATTGGTACAGCCTAGTCACGGAGACTTGCCCCCAATTAGTGAGGGACAAAACATTTTTCAGAAATGCAGTAGTAAAGACCTGTATCGGTTATGCACTGCAGTTCTGCTTGGGAACTCACCGTTAAATGGAGTGGCCAGGTGGAAAGGGCTAATGCCGGAAGGACTCCCATATGAGCCTGTATGGGAATCAATATACAGTAAGCTGGTAAGCAAAAGGACAGGTGACCTCCAGTGGCGAATGATACACTGGATCATTCCGTCTAATAAATTAGTGAGTCATTTCGCGCCCACATCTACGTGTTGCCCGTTCTGTGTTTACACAGAGGATGTGTTCCATGCGTACGTTGATTGTGCAAGGCTTGTGCCTTTATTTCAATGGCTGAACTACATGGCTGGAAAAATGAAGATCACTTTTTCTCGGCGATCATTTATTTTTGGTTTCAATGATATGAAAGAACATGTACATATGTTGTTTTTGTTTTTAATGGCCACGGCGAAAATGGCAATTTATTTATCGAGGAGGGAAAAACTGAAAGGAAAGCCGATTGGGCAATGTGATGTCTTGTTCTTTTTTAATGCCTTGACATCTGCAAGACTCAAACTTGAATTTTGTGATTCTGAAAGGAAGAAATGTATTGATGAGTTTATGAACATCTGGTGTTTTGATGGGATCTGCATGGTGCAGGAGAATGAATTAATGGTATATTTGTAGGTTTGTTTGGATTGATTCAGTGTGTGGTCGGTTTTTCTGTTGTTGTTTTTCTTTTCTAGTTCATTGTACTGTTTTGATTTCCTGTCATTATCTCTTTTTCTTTTCTGTATTTTTGATTATTGTGCCTGTATTGAATAGTATCTTCACCAACTGGCTTGTATTTTTGTGTATCTCTCTCTCTCTCTCTCTCTCTCTCTCTCTCTCTCTCTCCCTCTCCCTTTCTCCCTTTCTCCCTTTCTCTCTCTCTCTCTTTCCCTTTCTCCCTTTCTCTCTCTCTCTCTCTCTCTCTCTCTCTCTGTGTCTCTCTCTCTCTCTCTCTCTCTCTCTCTCTCTCTCTCTCTCTCGCCCTGCAGGCCGTTTGTGGTGGGCGTGGCGTCATGGCGGCGGTGAGCAACTGCTCTGTGTTGTAGTGAGTTCTTTGTGAGTTTTCCTCCTCTCCTGCCCTTCCCTGCCCTCCCCCTCCCTCTCCTTTCCATCCTGTGTGCCTTGGCATTTGTTTTCATCTGTTCCACACCTTTGCCTTCGAGAGAGAGAGGATTGAGAGCGGGCCCATTTTGGGTGCGGCCTACTGGCATTGACGGCGCGTTGTAAGCCATTTCTGTGCTTATAATGCACGTTTATTTTTTACTTTAGTTCGTTTATTTAGGTTTGATACCCTCGTGTCCGGCTCGGGCAAGCGGGGGGAGGGGGGGGGTACTTTCGCCGGAATGGCGAATGCACGCTCTCGTCGCGATGACTTTGAAGGCTTAACCAAGAAGCACGCGTTTGTGTGCGTGCCTCCGGATGGAGTCCCTGTCGAGGCCATCATCCTCGCTGTGGGGAGCATTGTTGGGGATGAAAATATACGTGCAGCTTCGCGTATGAACCAGAAAGTGGTGGTGTTCGTTTCGGACGAGGAACTCGTCCATGACGTGGTAAGTGCGGGAATAACCACGGAAAGCGGTCACTTTATGATGGCATCGCCGCTATTAACTCCCGCGACGAGAGTGGTTATTTCTAACGTACCACCATTTATCCCAAATGACAAGTTAATGACCGTGCTATCACGGTACGGTAAAATGGTATCGAGGATTTCAACAATCCCTCTTGGGTGTCGGAATGAACGTGTTAAGCACGTAATGAGCTTCCGCAGACAGGTGTATATGGTCCTTCCAGACCGTGGGGACGACACAGGCCTCAACATCACTTTCAAAATTAATTTTGAAGAGGCAAATTTCCAGCTATACGCATCGTCCACCACCTTAACATGCTTTCAGTGTGGAGCGTATGGACATTTAAAACGTTCTTGTCCCAAAGCCTCGTGTGTCAGGTGTGGCAAGACAGGTCACACTGCCATAGTTTGTAAGGAGGAGGATGCTCTGCTAATGAATACGCCCAGTGGGAGGGAGGTAAATGCTGCTCCACTAATGAATACTCCCAGTGGGAGGGAGGTTAACGTTGCTCCACTAATTGAGATTCCCAGTGGGGGGGAGGTTATCGCATTGCCACCGCCTAAAATTCCTAATGAGGGTGAATCCAGTGTTCCAAGCGTGAACGTATTTATTCCTCCTCAGCAAAATGTTGAAATTGACACTGATAGCAAAGTGGGGACGAGTAAACGAAGGGCTCCGCATGATAGTGACTCATCTGGAGCAGGTAAAAAGGTTGTGCTCGATTTGCAGGCTGTTAGTGAAAAAACTCTTCAGGATGCACCTGGAATCTCTCTGCAAAGCGCGGACCAAATAAATAAAGAGGAAAACCCAGAAAAGAGCATCAGGGTTCAGCCGCTAAAACAACGCGCTTCCATTACTCACACAGACGACATTAATGATGTAAAAAATTCAGGCCACGATACCGTGAATGGCGCATCATTGATCCAAGCGAATGTCGCCGAACAGGCTGACATCCATAATAAATCTGCCAATATAGCAGAAAAGGGCGGAAACATAAATCCACAGGAATGTGGGAATAATGATTTCATGCCAATTGAGGAAATCAGTAATCAATGTGCTGATGTTTCCCAAACACAGCACTGCGTGGACCCCCCAGACAAGGGAAGGCTAGGTTGCATAGCAGGAGAAGAAAACGGTATTGACCCAGACCCATTGGACCACTTTCTGATTTATCAGAATCGGAAGAGGAGGTGGAGGTAACAGCATTATCACAATTAATGCCAGATCAACCCCCAACCCCTCCCCATATTGTTCTCTCATTCCTCAATGAAACGTATAGACAGCGAAATGTCATCATTGGGGATCATTTCCCTGATTTGGCTCCCTTTATTCAGGCTGCAAAACTAGTCATAAAAAAATCTGAGGAACTAAACCTAACAAAATCGCAGTTTCATCGACTAAAGAAAATCATAACAAAGGCAAAGAGTGAGTACTCACAGTGTCAGACAAAATTTACTAATGAGTGATGAAGACGCTTAATCTTGCAACACTCAATATAAATGGTGGTGGGGCCAGTCACGTCCGCCAGATCCAAGTGAATAGTTTATTCAAAAGGAAACAAGTCGATGTAATATTACTGCAAGAAACTCATATTATTGAGAAGGTTGAACATGACTGGAGCAGCATGTTCAAAGGTAAATGTTTCTTCAGTAATATGTCATCTGTATCTGCTGGAGTGGGGTTTTTGCTAAAACCAGGACTTGTACCTGAATCTTGCCTCTTTCAGGAGGAGATTCGGGGACGTTTTGCCTCCCTAGAATTGGTGATCAATAGCCTGAAGCTTATTATTTTTAATGTATATGCACCAAGCGAGAGTACTGACCGTAAAGCCTTCTTTACTGAAGTGATAAACCATTTAAATTTGTTTGACCCAAATCAGTGCATATGCATGGGGGGAGATTTCAATTGTACGCTAGAGCCCAAAATAGACAGAAATTCACCGGAACCACATCCCGAGTCCCATGGTGACCTCTCCCAGTTCCTTTCAGGTGGGGCTTTTTTGGATGTATGGCGATTGATGCACCCAAATGACCGGCAGTTTACATGGTGTCGATGCTCCAATGGCCAAGTATCCTTAGCGAGGCTTGACCGCTGGTACATCACCCCACGATTAAGGAATATTGCAACCTCCTCAACTATTACCCCTTCCATCTTCTCTGACCACCACATGGTCACGATGGGCCTATCTTTCCCACAATTCAAACGGAGGAGCGCCTATTGGAAATTCAATACAAGCCTTTTGGATGATACCCTGTTTAAGGAAGCCTTTCGCATCCTATGGATAGCAATAGTTGGAAAAAAGCCCCTCTTTGCTTCCACTAACCTTTGGTGGGATAATATGAAAACTCATATACGACTGTTTTGTCAACAGTTTAATTCCCACATCACTCATGAAAATCAAATCACATTGGCACGGTTGGAAACCGAAATTCTAAAACTGCAAAACAAAATGGCAGAGCAGGAAAATGAGACAAATTATAAATTGCTCCTTGAAAAAAGGACCCAACTCCGGGAACTATTACAGGAGAAGGCTGCAGGACTACTAGTTAGACTGAGAGTAAAAAGCATTAAAGTATCAGATAGTCCTAGCAAAGCCTTCTTTCACTTAGAAGCTGAAACGAAGCCTCCCCAGCTTATTTTATCAGTTAAGGACCCCAGTGGGAATGAAATTACAAGTTCTGATGGGGTAAAAATCACTATTAGAAAGTATTATTCTGAACTATTTGCTAAAAAAGATATATATGAGGATAAAATAAAATGTTTTACCTCCCATCTCCCAACCCTAACTGAGACTCAACGCCTGGAGCTGGATGTGCCTTTAAGCCTTGATGAATTACAGCGTGCCCTGGTTGGAATGGAATCTGGAAAGGCTCCGGGAGTTGATGGCCTGCCAGCTGAGTTTTACATGGAATTTTGGGACATTTTGGGCCCAGAACTATTGATTGTAATCCAAGAATCCTTGCGAAAAGGTGTAATGCCACTAAGCTTAAGGAGAGCAGTGGTGAGTCTTCTCCCAAAGTCAGGAGACCTCCGGCGGATGGAGAATTGGAGACCGGTTTCAATAATGTGTACTGACTATAAATTGTTTTCGAAAGCAATGGCAAATCGTTTAAAAAAAGTCATTGGTGATCTGGTTTTACCTGATCAGACATTCTGCATCCCCAGTCGTTCGATTTACGACAACATTTTTTTCGTGCGGGATTTAATGTATGCTCGCCATGACCAAAATGATTTTGGAATATGTTTTCTAGACTTTGAAAAAGCCTTTGACAGCATTGACCATGTTTTCTTGTGCCATGTTCTTGAAGCATGTGGGTTTGGGGTAATTTTCAGGGCCTTTATAACTCTATTGTACACTGACATCTCCAGTGTAATTAAGGTGAACAATGAACTGGTTCCCCCCATAAAGGTTCAGAGGGGGGTACGGCAGGGTTGCCCAGTCTCAGGTTTGCTTTTTGCGTTAGCAATGGAGCCATTTCTTTGCACACTGAGAAAGAATATCTCTGGCCTGACCTGTTTTCCTGGAAGCCCACCAATGACTATATCGGCCTATGCAGATGATGTTTGCGTCATTATAAAAAACCACCAAGACATTGTTGCTCTTGTAAAGTCCTTAAGAACCTTTTTCATGGCTTCATCTCTGAAGGTTAATTGGACGAAAAGCAAAGCTCTTTGGGTGCCATACCTTAATAGCTGCCTACCTGTCTCAACACATCTGCCTGCTCTTCCAGAAAACTTGGAGTGGAAAACAGATGGTGTTGATTACCTTGGTGTGTCCCTGGGCTCTACACAATTTGAGAAAAGGAATTGGGAAGGTGTGACTGGAGAAATAGACAGGAGGCTGAACCTGTGGAAAAGAGCCCTACCGCACCTCTCATTTAAGGGCCGAGTCTTAGTGGCAAACAACTTGGTTGCTACAACGTTGTGGCATCGCTTTATTTGCCTGCAACCACCAGAAGTGCTGCTGGACAGGATACAGGCCAAACTTGTGGACTTTTTTTGGGGAGGCCATCATTGGCTGCGGCCAAGTGTAATATGCCTTACTTCATCTGAAGGTGGTCAGAGCCTTGTTCACGTGAGATCCCGTCTCATGGCTTTTCGCCTGTGCTCCATTCAACGCCTCCTATTTGGTGAAAACCTGCCAAACCATGCCTTGGCTTGCCATATTTTACAGCAGGCGGGTAGACTCGGCTATGGTCTCGAAGTATTCCTGACTCACCTCAAGTACGTGAATACATCAACGCTCCCCATATTTTACCAGAGCCTTTTCAGTGCCTGGGAAAGACTTTCCGTGAGCCGTAAAGCGGACACTTACTCCCCAGGGATGTTCGAGGTTGAACCCCTGTTCTTCAATCCTCTCTTCCCTGATGTTCTCAAGAGTCGTCATTTGTGCCAACGCTTTATTGAGGCAGGCATAAACAAAGTATGGCACCTTCGGCCAAACTCCGGTGTCGGGTGGAGGAATGTGGAGGAAATTTCAACCTTGACGGCGATTCGGTCCAAGAGGACAATTGGAACGATTTTAAGGAAAGTTGTTCAAAAACGTCATCAGCTACAGAAACTTTGGACTCGGAATACTTTTGGACACCCCAACGAGTCCCCGTTTCCGAAACTGATTTTTGACTGCTTTCCCAAGGAACTTCCACCTGTTAGCACAGGGACAAGTGTATTGCATGCTGAGAGCAGCAAGAGCCTGTATAGGTGGTGGTTATCTCAAGTTCTTGGTATTCCTCCGCTAAATGGAGTAGCACGATGGAAGAGGCTACTCCCTGCCGGGCCCCCCAATGAACCTGTATGGGAATCAATGTATAGTAAGCTGATCAACAAAAGAACAGGTGATCTTCAGTGGCGCCTTGCCCACTGGATCATCCCATGTAATACATATGTATGGAATTTTGCCCCAATATCTGCATGTTGCCCCTTTTGTTCTGTAAATGAGGATGTTTTTCATTTTTTTATTGGTTGTGAAAGACTTTTTCCTTTATTTGAATGGTTAGACTTTGTGTCGTTCAAAATGAATTTCAGATTTACTTTTCGATCCTTTATTTTTGGGCTCAAAAAGAGACGGCAACACAGCAAGGAATATGAACTGTTGTGCTTTTTTGTAGCTACAGCAAAGCTTGCTACTTACCTGTCCAGAAAGGAGAGGCGGAATGATAAGCCCATTCATCAATGCAAGGTCATGACGTTTTTCAATGCACTGTGTGCTGCAAGGCTAAAACATGAGTTTGAGTTTTCCAAGAGCATGGGCGAAATTGATGGATTTGTGGAAAAATGGTGTTTGAAAAGTGTCTGTGAAGTCCGCCAAAACGAGTTGGTATTATTTTTCTCTTGATTGTTCATAATTTCTACAATTCATAGTATTGCTGCAGAAGATTGCATTTGTTTTCGGTAAAAGTTGATCTGATCAACGCATATATCTGTATTGTTTCCTCGCTTCATCGCTTTCTCTTGTTTTTGGCTTTGTTGATTTTATACACTGTACATCCATGCACTTAATAATTTTTGGAATAAAAGGACATCAAAAGTCAAAGTCAAATTCTTTCTCTTTCTCTTTCTCTTTCTCTCTCTCTCTCTCTCTCTCTCTCTCTCTCTCTGTCTCTGTCTCTGTCTCTCTCTCTCTCTCTCTCTCTCTCTCCCCCCCCCCCCTGCTGGTCGTTGGTGAGTCGTGTGTGGGTGTGGCATCATGGTGGCTGTGCATGTTGAGCTGTGAGTTCTCTGTCGTGTTGGTTGGATGTCCTATCCCCCATTTCGCTCCCGTGTGTCCTTGTTTATGCTTGTAAAGTTTCTGCTGTGTGTCCTTTCATTGTTGAGACAAGAGAGAGGGAGAGAGCGCACACGGTAGGTGGTGTTCGGTTGCCTTTTTTCGAACCTCCGGGTTTGAAGCCTGGCCTCCATTTTGCCGTGTTTTCCTAGTCCAGGCAGCGGTGTTTCGCTGCTCGAAACGATTCTTGGACCTAGTCCATTAGTTTTGGTTTTACCTCCACTTGCCGGTGTTGCTTGTCATTGGTATCGTTTTGTTGATTTCTCACCTTTTATTTATTTAATTTACGTTCGCTATGGCAAACGATTGTTTGAGGAATAGCATGTACGAGTCGCTCACACGCAAGCATGGTCTGGTGTGCGACCCTCCAAGTGAGGTAAAGATTGAGCAAGTGCTTCTAGCAATCGGAAAAAGCGTCGGCTCACATAATATCCGTGCAGCTTCACGAATGAACAAGAAGGTGGTTGTGTTTGTATTGGAGAACATGGTGAACTCCGTTGTGGAGCAAGGCCTTCTCATAGAACCCTATCTGTTTATAGATACACCTGCAGTGAAGGTCAATGTGTCTAATGTCCCTCCCTTTGTTAATGGTGAGGACTTGTGGGCTCAATTGAGCAAGTTGGGTACGATCGTATCAAAAGTGACAATAGTGCCGATACACTCGGCATGGGGTGAATTTCGACACATGATGACTTTTAAAAGGGTCGTTTACATGATATTGCCCGAAAATGTGCAAAAGCTCAATGTAGTTTTGCATGCAAAGATTAATGGCCATACTTATAGAATGTTTGCCTCCACGGACGTCATGGTGTGCTATGGGTGTGGAACTTACGGACACGTAAAGAGTTCCTATGCCGGTTTGGTGAGATCATTAGAAAATCGAGACCAGGTGATTGCAGATTCTCCTCCCTCCCCACCTCATGGGGCGGATGATGTTGAAGACTCCTCCCCACGACCTAATGGTGATCGGGAAACAGTTGACCTCCCCCCCCCCCCCCCCCACCCCCCTCACCTACTGAGATACATGGAATGGTAGACCCCTCCCCACAACCAATGGGTGAATGGGAAACAGTAGACCACTCCTCCCTACCTGCTGGTGTGACAAAAGTGGTTGATCCCTCTCCTACTGTACAGGACTGTACGGGTGACAATATGGAAGGGTTCGTAACAGTGGCTCGTAAAAAGGACATAAATGTTCATGTCCCGTCCTGAAGGATGCAAGCACAGTACAAAGTAAGGTTCTGGTTGTGTCAAATGTGTTGCTGAGCTTGCAAGATGGAGCTTGTGTAGAGAACCCCTGTTTGGGATTGCAAATGGAACCGGAACCGGGTTTAAATCTAAGCAATTCGTTTGCACCACTTGCCGAACTGTTTGAGGGTT
Source organism: Myxine glutinosa (assembly GCF_964187855.1). Classification (NCBI taxonomy): domain Eukaryota; kingdom Metazoa; phylum Chordata; class Myxini; order Myxiniformes; family Myxinidae; genus Myxine; species Myxine glutinosa. The sequence continues at coordinate 191,948,325 of NC_136266.1, forward strand.
CCGAGTGTGATATAGACATCGAGAATCCTCGTGCATCTCAGGAGGACACAAGTGGTGATATTGATAACCCTGATGTCTTACATGACATTCATGTAATGGTCACAGAGGTGGGCGCAGGGGTGGCCGGGTGTAATGACAGAACAGATAAGTTGGACAGCCCCTCAGAAGAAACCTGTAAGCCTACACGTTTCAAACAAAATAAAAGGGATGATAAGAAGGAAGCTGCATGTGACGATGAGGAGCTAAACAGGAATGAAAACGATATCCATGTTTCTGATCCTGGGGAGATTTGTGCCTCAGAAATAAGTTTGCATCAGGAAGAGAATGACAAAGATGATGCGTTTGATTTTGATGAACCCTACTCTACCCGTCAGGTAGTGGGTTTTGTGCCCAAGAGGAGGATGGTGACACTGTAGTTACAGACCATGAAATTTAAAAAAAATCCTCGATGAATCCTTCAGGAAAAGGATTGTCAGAATTCAGGATTATTTCCCAAACCGACATGCTTTTCTAAGAACGACTAGAAATATGATTCGTGAACCCCAGCAAGTTGGGATCTCAGAACCTCAATTTCAGCAGTTGAGGAAGTGTGCCACGAAGGCAGGAAAAGAACTCAAAGAGGAGGAAAATTAATAAAGAATAAATGAAGGTAACGTCTCTCAACGTAAACGGAGGCCGCAGCTGTATGCGGCGTCTGGAGGTGTTACAACTATTTGAGAAAGAAAAGATTGATATTTTCATGTTACAAGAGACACACATTAACGAATCTTGTGAAGACGAGTGGCGCAGGATGTTTAAAGGGTGCCATGTCTTCTCCAGTGCGGTTGAAGAAGCTAAAGCGGGGGTGGCAATAATCTTGCATCCTCGCCTTCAACCATCCGAGATTCACTATAGGGAGATTTGTAAGGGTTTCTTGATGGTGATGGATTTATTAGCAGCAATCAAAAGGTTAGCATTATTAATGTGTATTGCCCCAGTGACAGCGCTGAAAGGGCTCTTTTTCTTCCAAAATTAGTGGATTGTTTAAGCACTGTTGATTTGACTTGTCTAATTTGTATGAGGGGAGACTATAATTGCACACTCAACCCTCGACTGGACAGGAACATTCCTGAGCCACATCCACCCAGTGCAAAGTCCTTGGCACAACTTGTGAAAAAATACAAACTTAGAGATGTATGGCGATTACAAAATCCAAACACCCATCAATATACATGGGTGTGCTGTGCAAAAAACCAGTTAACCATGGGTCGACTGGACAGATTGTACGTGAACCAAGGAATGGTGAATCTGCTTAAGAGAACATGTATAACTCCATTTGGCTTTTCTGATCACCACATGATTGCAATGGATTGTAAGTTACCCTATCATTGCTGTAAGAGTGTAAACTGGAATTTCAGTGTAATTGTTTAAAGATGAACATTTAAAAAATGCCTTCAGACTGGCATGGGAAGGATTAGAAAAGAAAAAGTGTTCCTTTGTCAATATGCGACAGTGGTGGGACTGTACCAAATCACAAATTCGGATCTTCTGCCAACATTATTGCTCGTATGCCACCAGTAATACGTCTGGGTTGATAAGTGCTCTGAAAGCAGATGTACTTAAATATGAACAAGAAGCTGGAACATCTTGGGGAAGTGACCAATATCAGCAGCTGATATAAAAAAGACCCTGCTGGCCGAACTGGTCAAAGAGCGTGCGGCGGGAGCAATGAGTCACCTGCGGATGAGCAGAATACACCTCGAGACTCCAAACAAAGATTTCTTCAAAACGCAGAAGGCTGCCAACACTTCTCGGCAGATTCAGAGCCTACGCTCTTCCGATGGTGCTCTGACTTGCCAGAGTGACATTAACATTCACTGCAAGAGTTTTACTCAAACTTGTTTACTCCAAGAATGGTGGATAAAACGATGGCAAATGAGATGATTGAACTTCTCCCATCTCTTTCTGAAGAGCAGCAACTCTAACTGGAATTTGAAATTTCTCTGGAGGAGCTCACAACAGCAGTGAAACAACTCGAAGACGGCAAGGCCTCCGGAATTGACGGACTTCCTGCTGAATTTTACAAAGTTTTTTGAAATGTTCTGGGCCCTGTTTTAATTGAGATTTTTCACGAGAGCCTAAATCAGGGGGAATTGCCCCTGAGCTGCAGAAGAGCTGTCTTATGTCTTCTTCCCAAGAAAGGGGATTTGCAGCAGATTACAAACTGGCAGTCTGTGTCGTTGTTAAATACTGACTATAAGATTGTGTCAAAAATGCTTGCAATGCGTCTTAAAAAGGTCATCTCGTTCTTAGTTGGGAATGACCAAATGTATTGCATACCTGAACGATCCATGTATGACAGTATTTTCTTGGTTAGAGACTTGATTGCCATCGGTCAAACTGCATCCCATGCTTTTGGGTTATTACTCCTTGATCAGGAGAAAGCTTTTGACAATGTGGATCACTCATTTTTGTTTGCAGTTCTTACTAAAGCAGGATTTGGAGAAAAATTAATTTCTTGCATAAAACTTTTATACAACAATGTATCATGCCTGCCAAAGGTAAATAACAGTCTGTGTCGTCCTTTCCCCTTTCAGTGTGGCATCTGTCAGAGCTGTCCACTGTCAGGCATGTTGTACACACTGTCCATCAAACCTTTACTGGCTCTCCTTCGTACCACCTTATCTGGTTTGTCCTTGTCAAACAATTCCGAAATTGTTACGTCAGCATATGCAGACGACCTGTGTTGTGGTTAAAAACCAGGAAGCTGTTTTTGAGCTATCCCGGTGTTTTGCCAAATTTGAACTTGCTTCATCAGCAAGAGTAAATTTGAACAAGAGTGTAGCTCTTTCTCTGTACCCAGATACCCTATCTGCGTCACAGTCTTCACACACGGTTCCCCCAACTCTTCCAGGAGGAATGTTATGGAAAACGGATGGGTTTAAATACTTAGGCATCCATTTGGGAACTACAAGCTACATGAAAAAAAACTAGGATGGTTTCCGAGATAACATTAAGCAGAAACTATCAAAGTGGAAAGGGATGCTCCATATCTTGTCACTTAAGGCACGGGTAACGATAATAAACAACCTGGTGCTTCCAATTGTATGGCATAAGATCATAACACTCCAGCCTCCTCAAGCTCTGATCACCAACATTCAGAGGGGTCGAGTTGACTTCTTCTGGGGAGGCCATCACTGGCTTAAGCCAGATGTGTTGTGCAGACCACGTAATTCAGGTGGTCAAAACCTGGTGCACATCCCTAGTCGAATAATGGCTTTTCGGCTAATGACAATAAAACGTCTGCTGTACAGCGAGGTTGTGCCCTGGCGTCCTCTCACGAATACCTTGCTCAGGCAAGTAGGTGGAATGGACTATGACCGGGAACTTTTCCTTATGGACTTGAAGCAGGTCGATAGAGCTCGGCTCCCTGCATTTCATCGGTCTCCCCTGAACGCCTGGCAAGCTCTAGGAGTGCAGGGATTGGAGATCTCTTATGATCCCAGGAGGTTTGTGCATGAGCCATTGTTCCAAAACTCATTATTCGCTGAAGTATCTACCAGCCGAGCTTTTATGGAACATTTTACGAACAATGGGATTAATAAAGTGCGAGATCTTATGGAGCTATCCTTAAAGCGATGGTTGTCTGCCAGCACTGTTTCTGGAAAAATTGGCTTGCGTTCAATTACAATAGTGAGCAGGGTCATAAAGATTGTATCCCAGACTTTTTTAGATTTAAATATTGGGTGAAATGGGGTAAATGAGGAAGTAGATTTTCGTTTAACCTTCCCTGAACTCTCAGTCACTGCCCAGGAACAACGTGGTGTGTTTTCCTCTGACAGCGAAGAATCCAGTGTGTTCCATATCATGGGAAAAAGGGCGATGTACAGAATTTGTCGAGAGGTGTGCTTACTGGGCTGTGCAGCACCCTTAAGAAACAAGTGGAAAGAGCTTTTACCTGCAGGAGCTTTTCTCACTCCAAATTGGGATGAAATGTGCAGGTGTCCTACTGTCGGACGTACAGGAGACCTAAATTGGAGACTGGTCCATCACGCCATGGCCACATAGGTGTTAATTCAGAAGTTTAACCCTGCTGTGTCTAATTTATGTCCTTTTTGTGGTAATGTTGAACATTTGTATCATGCGTTTATTGAGTGCAAGAGATTGTCATCTCTGTTTCTGTATCTGAGCCTAATCTTTTGTAAATTCAAAATTGTTTTTTCTGTAACAATCTTTGTTTATGGACTTGCATGTAATACTAGAAAAAACTCTGTGATTTTGCTTTTTAATTTTTTGCTTGGAATTGCTAAGCTTGCAATTTATAAAACCAGAAAAGCCAGATTAGGTAGGGAAAAAAATGAAAATGCACTTTTTTGTTTTATAGGGATGGTGTCAGCACGTATAAAGCTCGAACATGCTTATCATGTAAACATGGGGAACCTTCTTGTGTTTGAAGAGTTATGGGGCATGGGGGGTGTTTTGTGAAAATGCATTGGAAATGAGGTTGTGATTTGTATGTAAAGTGGAGTTGGAATAATTTTGATTTTATACTTTTATAATAAAAGGACACAAAAAGTCTCTGTCTCTCTGTCTCTGTCTCTGTCTCTGCCTCTCTCTCTGTCTCTCTCTCTGTCTCTCTCTCTCTCTCCCCCCTCAGAGCCCACAGAAACCGAGATACCCAAGCTCACCCCTCGCTCTCCGGACAACACCGCTCCTCGTGAGGCCTCACATGAGCCGTGAGGCTCTTAAGCCACCCGGCCACCAACCCGTGACGTCACAGGAGGCTTTACAGATGATTGCCTGAACTTTAAACCCTAACTATTTATTACAACGCACCACCCTCTCTACGGTGCACATTTAAACAGACAATTATTCAGCTATATTTCCCTGCTTAATACATCGAGATTTGCAAATGACCAGAACATGGACCATATTAACCTATACATTTGTAACTGTACTAAGGTTATCTCTCTCTGCCCCCTCCCCCCACAAACGTAACATATTAATTTTATATTCATATTTTAAAATTACATTTACTGTTTGACTTGTATTGCTTTATTCATTATTAACGTTAATATATGATGTTATAACCCTGATATGGACTGCAAAACAGTGAAGTCCTTCAGAAATGTCATGACAATCAGATCAAAAATCAAACATCTTGCTCTAAAAACCTTAAGACAATTGATGGAAGCATTATTGAGATATCCCGCATTGTAATAAATCAATGCTTCAGTTTTTTTTTGTTTTTTTTGTATACTGAATCGAGGCTCGTGAAAGAGCTAACGTTTACTTCACAAACAAATCAACCAGACAAACAAAATATATAAAAAGAGGGAGCGGAAGACAAGATGGGGAGAGAAGGGGAAGCACACAAACACAACATTTGAGAGCAGGGAGATGTGTGGGAGGGAGAGGGCTTGGGGGAAGGAGGCGTGGGAAGGGGGGGTGGGGGGGGTTGGGAGAAGTTTAAACACAAGGACACCAAGGACTTCCAGGGCAGAAGTTGGTATTTCAAAAAAGTGGAATTGGGGTGAAATTGGCGGGGGCAGAAAAGATCAAGGTTTTGGATGGGGGAAGATAAGAGATGGTGGTGAACAGCTGTTTTAAAGACCTGGAGGGTGGAGTGGGATTGAAGAGAGTGTGGGAGTTTGTTCCAGAGGCGGGAGAAAAGAGGAATGAAGGAGTGAAGGTGAGCAGAGAGTCTTGATTTTGGCACTTTAACGATAAAAGGGTTGCAGGCAGATCTTGTGCGACCTGTAGGAATATTTGCGGGACAGAGCCCAGAGAGAGCTGGGGGGGGGGGGGCAAGGCCAGAGAGGAGTCGGTAGAAGACGGAAAGACCACCAACCTGCCTGCGGTGAGTGAGTGAGAGGCCCTTGGAGTTAGCTTCATCGTGGGAGATTCCAATGATTCTGAATGCTTTGGTTTCAACAGCGTGAAGACGAGATAGGTGTGAGGCAGGAGCACCAGCCCAGAGGGGAGAGCAGTATTCCATTGAGCTGCGGATGAAAGCCTTGTATGTGGTGAGGAGCTCAGGTGTGCCAAGGAAGGACTTCGCACGACGGAGGATGCCCAGTCGGCGACTGGCTTTGGAGGCCAGCTTGGAAATGTGGTTTTCCCAGGAAAGATCATGGCAGATAGTGAGACCCAAAAGCTTGAGTGACAGAACTTCTTGGAGAGGATTATTCAAAAAGTGGATGGGAGGGTTGTCCAGTCGGTCTTTTCGGAGAGATATAGTAAGAGTGTGAGATTTGTCAGGATTGAAAGGCATGTTCCACTTGTATGTCCTGTCTGTGATTTTGTCCAGGTCTGCAGAGAGTGAGGAGGCTGCAGACTGCCGATCTGAGGGATGAGGAATGGAGCGGCAGAGAGTGGAGTCATCAGCAAGGAGATAGAGAGGATTTTCAAGAGAGTCAGAGAGATCATTGATGAAGACCAGAAAAAAAGCACCGGGCCCAGAACAATGCCTTGGGGAACTCCAGCCTGAACAGGAAGGGGAGATGAGAGAAACCCATTCAGGGCCACACGTTGACTACGACTAGAGAGGAAGTCCGACAGCCATTCGTGGAGATTTCCATGGATACCACAGGAGGAGATTTTGGTGAGCAGAGCTGGGTGCCAGAACGTATCGAAGGCACGTGATATGTCAAGGGAGACAGATCAAATTTCCTGTTTGGCATTGAGGACCTCCATCCATTGTTGAGACAGCAGAAGCAGCATGTCCAGACTAGAGTGAACTGGTCTGAAACCAAATTGATGATCATAGATCAATCCATTGGAGAAGAGGAAAGATTTGATATCCGAAGCAATGATGGATTCCATGACTTTGCTGATAGCTCTAAAGTTGCAAGGACCTATTTTTGCACCTTTTTGTGTAAAGCGGTGATGTTGGCCGATTTCCAACCTGATGGCAGATGACCTTGAGCAAAAGAGAGGGCGAAGAGAACAGAGAGAGGGAGTGAAAGAGTGGCAGAACAGGATTTTAGGACCCGTGGGCTGATGCCGTCAGGTCCAGTTGCAGAATTCGAGTCGAGGGTTGACAGAAACTTTTCCACCTTGTCAGGAGGAAAGGACACAGAGTCCAGGAGCAGCTGGCTGGGTATGACTGGGTACAGTGGGTACAGAGAGGGATAGGTTTGGGACACAAGATTTCGGGGCAAACACAGACTTGAGGCATTCAGCTTTTTCACGTGCGGGGTCAGCTGTGTAGCCGTTTGGGGTAAGGGAGGGGGTGGAGGGGGAACAAACACCAGAAACAGATTTGACCAGACGTGACCAGGATTTGGAAGAGGGAGACAGATAAGAGAGTTCGGTCTTGAGAACGGAGAGATATTGTTTCCTGGCTCTCCTGAGGGTGGACACACACTTGTTTCGGCTTTGTGGAAGGAAATGAGATTTCCTTCCGTTGGATTTGCTTTCCAGGAGGCAATGGCAAGTTGTTTCAGGGCAACAGCCTCACCACAAGAATCCGTGTACCATGGACGGGAGGAAGGGTATGACAACTGAAGACGAGATGGGATAAATGTTGTTGTTTTTTGTTGTTTTTTGTATACTGAATCGAGGCTCGTGAAAGAGCTAAAAAGAGCAATTTACTTTGGAAGAATTCCCAGGATGAGTTGATGTCAGAGGCGGTAGAGATGGGAGACCAGTGCAGATGATTGATGGCTGCTTGAAGACCGTGCCAGTCGGCCTGAGTGAAATGCCAGACTCGTCGACGCTGAGGAGGCTCTCTGAGAATGGTCAGAGAGATGTCCGCTTTAACAAGCACATGATCAGCTGAGCCGATTGGAGCAGAAGAAGAGCAGCAGACATTTGCAGGGAAGTTTGTCATAACAAGTCTAGAAGAGAAGATGCTCCGTTGACTGAGATCCGGGTCGGTTTTTGGTTCACCTTGGACACGAGTTCTGGGAATGTGGTTGCTCGGGGAAAAGCCGATTACGTTGAGCCTCTTCCCTGTAAACTTTATTTTTTGGCATGGAACCTGATCAAACGTGTTCAGGGCTTCTTTAGTAACTGCATCGTGATAATGATAATGGTAATGCTACATAATGATAGTGATAATGATAATGATGTATAAGATAAGAAGAGTGCAAGATGTTAAGTATGTGTGAACATTTAGATTTTATATACGTGTGTTAGCTTTTAGATTTTATATACAGGTAACAAGTGTATCATATGTGTAAGCTTTTAGATTTTATATACACGTAACAAGTGTATCATATGTGTAAGCTTTTAGATTTTATATACAGGTAACAAGTGTATCATATGTGTAAGCTTTTAGATTTTATATACAGGTAACAAGTGTATCATATGTGTAAGCTTTTAGATTTTAGATACAGGTGTAACGTCTCTAGTATGTGTAAGCTATTGTATTGTCAATACAGGTATCAAGTCTCTCGTATGTGTAAGCGTTTAGATTTTCTATACAGGTGTCAAGTCTCTCATTGAGAGCCACTGGATATGCAAGTCATTGAGAGCTGTAAGCTTATGCTGTAAGCCTAGCTCAAGGAAGAGCTGACTGAGAGGCCATATAGTAATAAATTATCATCAAGAAGGAAAACAAGCGACCTGGCGAATAAACGAAACACATTGCAATCATCGAGACCAAGGAAAAACGTTTTGACCTTTTTGGGTAGTCAGCTCAGACTTGTGCAGGTGACATGATGGAAGGGAAGGTGAAGTGGCTACTGGGAGTGTTTTTGGGGTCGTTAGCTCAGACTTGTGCAGGTGACATGATGTAAGGGAAGGTGAAGTGGCTACTGGGAGTGTTTTTGGGGTCGTTAGCTCAGACTTGTGCAGGTGACATGATGGAAGGGAAGGTGAAGTGGTTACTGGGAGTGTTTTTGGGGTCGTTAGCTCAGACTTGTGCAGGTGACATGATGTAAGGGAAGGTGAAGTGGCTACTGGGGGTGTTTTTGGGGTCGTTAGCTCAGACTTGTGCAGGTGACATGATGTAAGGGAAGGTGAAGTGGCTACTGGGAGTGTTTTTGGGGTAGTTAGCTCAGACTTGTGCAGGTGACATGATGTAAGGGAAGGGAGACGATACATCAATTAAACTATACAGATATTTAGCCCTCCTAATTATAGTATGAAGGCTGACAGGGTGGCCAAGAGGTACGCACACTGCCCTTTAAGCCGGCTGGTCTGGGTTTTGTATCCTGACCCAGATATAAACTTTCATCTCGGTGTTTCACAGGTAATATGATTCATGAATGTGTGTCGTCTCTTGGATGGACGTTAAACGGGAATCCCTTCTGCCAGCTTTAGTTGTTGGATGCTAAGGATCCCATGGTGTGCTTTGTGAAGAGTAGGTGAGCTATTTCCTCACCATGAACAAATTACAAATTTCCGCCCTGAATTTGAAGTGGTGACCCGACCGACCTGACCCGATCCTACCCGACCTACCCGACTTGACTCGACCGGAACCGACCCGAATTGACTCGACCGGAAGTGACCCGACCCGACCTGACCCGACCCGACCCGACCGACCCGAACCGACCCCAATTGACTCGACCGGAAGTGACCCGACCCGACCTGACCCGACCCGGATTATAGTTAGTAACTGCTTGGGCATCGCCAACGCTCTGGGTAGGGCATAGTACACGATGAGGATGAATTTTAGTATTTGTTAGGCAGTGCTGAGGAAAAATAATGATCGTCAGTCCCAATACATAAAGGGTTGTGGCAGTGGGGTTTATGGGGTGCAGAGGATTTTAAGAGAGAAAATGGTGTTTTATATATTACCCATTGCAAGTGAAAATGTGTCAATGTCCATAGAAATGACATAGAAAATGACTAACACGTTTTCATAGGAATGCACTAGTGCAGGACTATTCGTTCATGTATGGGATAAAGTAAATGGATTCCTACTTTGTGGCCAGAAGAGCAAGTAGCTGGGAGTTGGTTGTTTCAAACTCGGTCAGGGTGTGCCGCACCAGCTTCACCTTCACGACCTCTAATTGACATGTAAATATATGAGAAATGGAGGAAACTTGGAAAACCCAACTTATGGATAAAACCCGTTCAGCAGTGTCTTGTATCTTGAGCCAGTTAATCAAGTGTTTTGAAAAGTGTCAGATTTCATGGAGTATTTCTACGCTTTGCATTTTGCACAAGTCCTTTAGGAAATGCTGTAAAACGACTTTCCTGTTATACAATTAAACACATTGTTCATGCTGATCGAATGGAGAAGATCCTTTTGACTTTAGAGGATGGTATAATCCAATACACTCCCAATTGTTACATAATATTGGTGCATTATGTGGTCAAATACATTGCAACTGCAGGGTTGGGTGGGAAGGGTGGGGGGGGGGGGGGGCGAACAAAAAAGGAATCGAGAAGGAAAAAATACAGAACAAAAAGGGCTGTGGAGGAGTTGTGAAGGAAGGAGAATGTGGATGTTAGGGGCAAGAATACCACACGCACTCCTCCCGAAATGAAATGCAGGCAAAATTGTCTCGAATACATGCAATACTAGCACAGGAGTACACGGCGTTGTGGGGGGTGGGGGGGGAGCAGGAGAGGGAAGGGTGAGGAAGGAAGTGGAAAGGGGAGGGGAGGGGAAGTGAATAGAGAGGAAGGGGAACGATATACTACATATACATGTTTTGGGGGGGGGGGGGGGTGGCGTTGACATGCCCCTCCGCTTTGGGGGAGGGGAGGAAGGGAAGGAGGAAAAATTTACCACATGCAAAGAGTGCTTCATAACCTCATAACCTCAGTGTTGCACAGGTTAAAAAAAAAAGGAAATTGTAATACCTTCTGCCACCATCGCCAGGTGGCGCTACACATTACACAGATTTATCCCATCTCGTCATACACTTCCTCCCGTCCTTGGTACACGGAATATTGTGGTGAGGCTGTTGCCCTGAAACAACTTGCTTTCGTCTCCTGGAAAGCAAATCCAATGGAAGGAAATCTCATTTCCTTTCACAAAGCCCGAAACAAGAGTGTGTCCACCCTCAGGAGAGCCAGGAAACAATATCTCACCGTTCTCAAGACCGAACTCTCTTATCTGTCTCCCTCTTCCAAATCCTGGTGGCGTCTGGTCAAATCTGTTTCTGGTGTTTGTTCCCCCTCCATCCCCTCCCTCACCTCAAACGGCTTAACGGCTGACTCCGCACGTGAAAAATCTGAATGCCTCAACTCTGTGTTTGCCTCTAAATCTTGTGTCCCAAACCCATCCCTCTCTGTACCCACCATAGCCAGTCATACCCAGCTGCTCCTGGACTCTGTGTCCTTTCCTCCTGACAAGGTGGAAAAGCTTCTGTCAACCCTCGACTCTGATTCTGCAACTGGTCCTGACGGCATCAGCCCACGGGTCCTAAAATCATGTTCTTCCGCTCTTTCACTCCCTCTTTCTGTTCTCTTCACCCTCGCTTTTGCTCAAGGTCATCTGCCATCTGCTTGGAAATCAGCCAACATCACCGCTTTGCACAAAAAAGGTGCAAAAACAGATCCTAGCAACTACAGACCAATCAGCCTTCTCCCAATTATCAGCAAAGTCATGGAATCCATCATTGCTTCAGATATGAAATCTTTCCTCTTCTCCAATGGCTTGATCTCTGATCATCAATTTGGTTTCAGACCTGGTCACTCTACTCTGGACATGCTGCTTCTGCTTTCTCAACAATGGATGGAGGTCCTCAATGCCATAACAGGAAATTAGAGCTGTCTCCCTTGACATTTCACGTGCCTTCGATACGGTCTGGCACCCTGCTCTGCTCACCAAACTCTCCTTCTTTGGTATCCATGGAAATCTCCACGCATGGCTGGTGGACTTCCTCTCTTGTCGTAGTCAACGTGTGGCCCTGAATGGGTTTCTCTCATCTCCTCTTCCTGTTCAGGCTGGAGTTCCCCAAGGTAGTGTTCTGGGCCCTGTGCTTTTTCTGGTCTTCATCAATGATCTCTCTGACTCTCTTGAAAATCCTCTCTTTCTCTTTGCTGACGACTCTACTCTCTGTCGCTCCATTCCTCATCCCTCAGATCGGCAGTCTGCAGCCTCCTCACTCTCTGCAGACCTGGACAAAATCACAGACTGGGCAAACAAATGGAACATGTCTTTCAATCCTGATAAATCTCACACTCTTACGATGTCTCTCCGAAAAGACCGACTGGACAACCCTCCCATCCACTTTCTGAATAATCCTCTCCAAGAAGTTCTGTCACTCAAGCTTTTGGGTCTCACTATTTGCCATGATCTTTCCTGGGAAAACAACATTTCAAATCTGGCCTCCAAAGCCAGTCGCCGACTGGGCATCCTCCGTCGTGCGAAGTCCTTCCTTGGCACACCTGAGCTCCTCACCACATACAAGGCTTTCATCTGCAGCTCTATGGAATACTGCTCTCCCCTCTGGTCTGGTGCTCCTGCCTCACACCTAACTCGTCTTCACGCTGTTGAAACCAAAGCGTTCAGAATCATTGGAATCTCCCGCGATGAAGCTAACTCCAAGGGCCTTTCACTCACTCACCGCAGGCAGGTTGGTGGTCTTTCCATCTTGGACCGACTCCTCTCTGGCCTTGCCCCCCCAGCTCTCTCTGGGCTCTGTCCCCGAAATATTCCTACAGGTCGCACAAGATCTGCCTGCAACCCTCTTATGGTTAAACTGCCAAAATCAAGACTTTCTGCTCACCTGCACTCCTTCATTCCTCTTTTTCCTGCCTCTGGAACAAACTCCCTCACTCTCTTCAATCCCACTCCACCCTCCAGGTCTTTAAAACAGCTGTTCACCACCATCTCTTATCCTCCCCCATCCAAAACCTTGATCTTTTCTACCCCCGCTAATTTCGATCCCCTTGTGTTTTATACCTCCCCCCCCCCCCCCTTTCCCACGCCTCCTCCCCCCAAGCCCTCTCCCTCCCACACTTCTCCCTGCTCTCAAATGTTGTGGTTGTGTGCTTCCCCTTCTCTCCCCATCTTGTCTTCCGCTCCCTCTTTTTGTATATTTTGTTTGTCTGGTTGATTTGTTTGTGAAATAAATGTTAGCTCTTTCACGAGCCTCGATTCAGTATACGAAAAAAAAAAAAAAAAAAAAAAAAAAACATTTACAAAGAGAATTTACGCCCCTCTCCCGGTTTTTTCCCCCAACCCCTGAATGAGGCCGCGGCCACATAGCCTATGTTATCCCCCAGACAAAGTTGTATTGTTTTTGTACCCCGAGTAAAGTATATAAGTGCTTATAGCTGGAGTACCCGGCGTTGCTCAAGCAAAAAAGAAACATTAAAATATTTGAAATGAGGGCAAATATAATGGAAAAGGAATTGCATCCAAATCAGAATCCATCACAAATGTCAAGTCATCATTTTACCTTTTTATTGAATATCTGCTGCTGAATGTGCCGTTCATTACGTTTCTGAGTTAAGTATGATGCCGTTCAGGAAGAAGAAGAAGAAGAAGCCCGACCACCAACTTTGACTGCTTGCGGAATTGTTTAATAAATTAGTGTTCAAATGTCTGGTGATTGTTTTGTATTTATTTATATGAATGTGTACTTGTATATAACTGTCATTAATCAAAAAGGCTTTGGCACTATAGAGCGATTTAAAAAAACCAATATATATATTGGAGATATATATATATATATATATATATATATATATATATATATATATATATATATATATATATATATATATATATATATATATATATATACACAGGGTCCGTCAGGGAGGTGTGACGATTTTCAGAAAACTCGTACACAGTTATTTTTAGTCGAATTTCAATTTTTATTTTTTTTAAAGACTACATATATAATGCCATGTAATACGCTGTAACAAAGACATTAAAAAAATGTAATTCATGTTTGAAAAATGACATCATCTAAATGGCGGCCGTTCTTGTCCAAGCATTCTTGCAGACGCGCGGAAAAGTTGTCCATAGACCTTTCAACCATGGCAAGTGGAATAGCTCGAATTTCTCTGGTGATGGCATCTGAAAGGGTCTCAAGAGTGCGTGGTTTTTCAATGTAAACCTTAGCTTTCAGGTAACCCCATAAAAATAGTCACAGGGTGAAAGATCGGGTGATCGAAGGGGCCACTCCACATCCCCACGGATTGAAATGAGGTGCCCTGGAAAATGTTCTCTTAATAAGGCCATTGATTCTCTTGAGGTATGGCAAGTAGCCCCATCTTGCTGAAACCAAACTGTAGGGAGGTCAATGCGACGTAGTCTCAATTCAGGCAGTAAGAACTCGCGCAATATCGTAACATAACATTGTGAGTTGACTGTCACAGTGCGTCCGCCTTCCTTGAAAAAATAAGGCCAAATTATGCCGTATCGGACTATTCCGGCCCACACAGTGACTCGCTTGCAGTGCAGGGGTCTTTGATGGAGTTCTCGCGGATTTGTTGCTGACCAATATCGGGAATTTTGCTTGAACAACTTCCCGACAAGTGAAAATGCGCCTCATCACTCATGATGAGAACAGTGTCATCTCTCAACAGTTCCAGCATTCTTTCTGCGAACGTAAACCGCCGTACGAAATCATTCTGCTGCAGTTCTTGAACCACCATGATTTTGTACGCGTGATAATGAAGGTCCAAGTGCAAAATTCGACGAACTGATCTGTCTGACATCTGTAGAGCGCGGGCGTGCCATACCGCTGACCGACGAGGGCTGGCCTCCACAGCTTGTCAAACCCTTTCGATGTTTTCCGGGGTCCTAACGGTTCGATCACCTCCCCGAGCTGCTCCCGGCCTCACAGATCCAGTTGTCCTGAAGTTTTTTACCCACTTCAATATTGTGTTTCGAGACGGAACGGCGCCACGTCGACCAACATTGAAGTGAGTACGAAATCTGCGCTGTGTAAGCACCACCGAACTACCCGTTTGAATAAACGTCTTAATAACAAAGACGCGATGTTCAATCATCCACAGCTCCATGGCTACTGAAATGGCGCCTAACAACGAGTAACCAACAGCCATCACGCATGCGCTACACCCCCCACTTGCATTGTTATACCCAATTCAAACATGAATTACATTTTTTTAATGTCTTTGTTACAGTGTATTAAATGGCATTATATATGTAGTCTTTAAAAAAAATAAAAATTGAAATCGACTAAAAATAACTGTGTACGAGTTTTCTGAAAATCATCACACCTCCCAGCCGGACCCTGTGTATATATACATATATATGTATATATATATATATATATATATATATATATATATATATATATATATATATATATATATATATATGTATAGATTGTAGCTAGATTGTAGCTATATATATATTGTTGCGAATATGGAATTTGGCCTCCATATCCGCTTGTAAATATTCCCCTATTTCCCCAATACTCCCCAACTATCCCCAATCCCCCATTCCCTAGTCCCATTGTCTGTAAACAACAATCAGTAGAGCCGACCTTCCCCTTTTTCCCCCATTAAATGTCGTGCCCAGGTCCACCGCATCACACGTAGACAACTTTCGGACATCTTGCTAGTTATTCTTAGTCTATGTCAGTTAAGGACTCGTTTCCATTAATTATGACTCTTCGTTGCACCAGAATGTGATTATATGGCACCAGTAGTGAGTTTAGGACCTTTCCCATACCTCCTTCCATCTTCTTCCCCAAACAACAACTACAACTACAACTACAACTACAACTACAACAACAATTACAACAACAACGACGCTGCGCGGGGGGAGTGTGCCTCATCACACCGGCTCGGTTAGCCGCCATTGACAATGCGCTCCAGACCATGCGCTCCACGGGGTTACCACAAAGGGGCTGGCTGTCAGCTCCTCGTCAAGGGCGGAGCCTGGTAAACCCCCCGCACGCACCCAATGAGAAGCAACGTGCCGATTCCACGAGGCGGAGCTAACGAGCCGAGGGCGTGTCACTCCCCGCCGGATATACGCGGCCACGTAGCGGACGTGACGTCAGATGCGCCCCCAGCCTGAGCAGACAAGTCACCATCTCCGAGCGCTGTGACCTTCCCGCATCTCTGGACCGGACCGAGTCGATTCTGCCTCGAGCCCAGGTGCACCTGGAGCCATCGATTCTGCCTTTCCTTGCCATCAATCCCCGTGTGAGTCAGCCTTTTGTCCCGTTTATCTGTCGTCTGTTGGGAATAATATAAGAGTGTGTCTAAGTGCTTGTCTTTCTATGCTGTACCTCTTGTAGTTGTAATCTAACCTTCCGCCTTAATATAACCTCCTCCGGAGGTCTTGAGAACTGAACCCTGGGTGTCGTGTCATTTGAAACCCAGCCGTGTGTCCTTTTCCTTTATTGCCTTTATTGACCTAGCGTAGCGCGATTAGTCAACGTTCGAGTATAATCGGGTAACTTGTGCAGACGTGGTCATACCAAAACCGCTCGGTAAATAACATCTAAGCCACGTCTGTAACAATTGGTGTCGAGGAGTGGAATTCGAACCCGGGACTAAATTTATTAGGCCCAAATTTGTAACAATTAGAATCGATTCGGAGCGCGTTTCCCGCGCGTTGTTAGGCCCAAACCAGGGAGGGAGAATCGATTCAGAGCGCGTTTACTGCGCTCGACGAAATTATAACGGCCGAAATTTGTTTTGTTGTATAAAAACCCGAATTTTGAAAGTCGCGCTATGGCAGACCAAGACAGCTGGGGTCCGGTAGGGGAGAGTGAGGCAGGGTCGGTCCAGGACCAAATTGAGGGACATGAGGGACAGGAGGAGAGCGAAGCAGCGAGGGTAGCAGACGCACAAAATAGCGTCGTTGTGCCCGACATTGCGGGAGCGCAAAATGGCGCCTCGCTGATCACCGCGCCCGCGACCGTGGCAGCGCCGCCGGTGGATTTGAACTTGTTTTTCATACAAATGAAGGCCCTTATGGCCCAGAATAGCGAACGGTTAGAACAAAAGATGGGGGCCAATAGCGAACGGTTAGAACAAAAGATGGGGTCCAATAGCGAGAAATTGAGGGACGAAGCGAGGGCTCGGAGTGAGCAAATGAGGGCTGATAGTGAGCGATTGGGTGAGCGATTAGAGGGCCAAATGGGGGTAATGAGGGACGAAGCGAGGGGTACTGGTGAGGGATTAGACAATAATTTTAAGGGATTAGACGAGAAATTTGGGAAATTAGACGATAGATTAGGGGAAATACAGGAGGGGTTAATGGGGGTAGAAAACAGAATGGCCGCTCAAGAGAATCAAATGGAAGGGATGCAAAAAGGGTTAGAGGGGTTAGAAAACAGTATGGAAGGCAAATTGAGGGACATGAGGGACCAAGCGGAAAGGGAAGTTAACCAAATGGGGCAGCAGATAGAGGGGGTCAGAATGGGGGTAGAAACCAAACTGGATGCTCACAGGGAGGAAATGGAGCAGATGAGGGTGGCATCTGGGCAGGAGATGCAAGTGATGGGAGAGGAGATCAGAAGAGGAGTGAGTGAGGAGGTCGGAGGAGTGCGCGAGGAGGTGAGGCACTGTAAGGAGCACATGGAGAAGGAGGTGAGAAAGGGGACTGTAAAGTTACAAGGGGGCATAGAGGACCTGACGCAGGAGGTGGAGCAGCTGACGGTGGGACAGACGGAGTTAGTGGAGCAGGTTCAAAGGAACACTGCGGTAATAGGAGGGTTGAAAGCAACACAAAATGACCTAAAAAACGACTTGGTAGCGACGAAGAGGGAATGTCAGATGGTACGTGAGGGACTGACAACGAGGTTGGACGAGGTGATAGAGGTAATGGAGACGAAGGACCGGCAGGTGAGGACGCACATGGAAACGGTCAAGGTAGCCTTGGAGGACGAGCTTGAGGAGACGTACCGGGGAATAAAAGAGGTGAAGCAGAAATTAGAAGAAGTGGAAGAAGGGGTGAGTGAAATTAAGAAGCGACGGAGAGGGGATAAGAAGGAGATAAAGGAGGAAGTAAAAGAATTGGTCCAAAGTCTGTGTTTGGATCGTGATGATGTGCTCATTAACCGGATGAGGGATTCGCAGGTGATGGAGGAGAAGCGAAGAGGAAGAGGACCTGGTGTAAGTGGTGACCAATATGGTCGTGCGTATGATGCGCCAGGGGATTTAAGAAGCTTGGGGGTCGAGATGGACCCGGGTGTTCGTGAGAGGCCACTGGTGAAGTGTGCGACAGGTCTGGTGTGCGAAAAAGGAGGTGTGCGAGGAAGTCCGACTCTGGGGTGTGTGAGGAAAAAGTGCGTGCCAAGGAGTGAGGGTGCTGGCGAGAGTGAGTCGGTCATAGCGTGTGTGCGAGGGAGCACATGGAAGCGCGGTGTGGTAAGTGTTACAGAGGGTGTGACGGGAGAGTGTGCGCGAGAAAGGTGTGTGACGGACAGGTGCATGGGGAAAGAGTGCGCTGTCAAAGGCAAGGAAGAATGCACACCTGTGGTGAGTGTTACAGAGGGTGTGACGGGAGAGTGTGCGCGAGGAAGGTGTGTGACGGACAGGTGCATGGGGAAAGAGTGCGCTGTCAAAGGCAAGGAAGAATGCACACCTGTGGTGAGTGTTACAGATGGTGTGACGGGAGAGTGTGCGCGAGGAAGGTCTGTGACGGACAGGTGCATGGGGAAAGAGTGCGCTGTCAAAGGCAAGGAAGAATGCACACCTGTGGGGAGTGTTACAGAGGGTGTAACGCAAGAGTGTGCGCGAGAAAGGTGTGTGACGGACAGGTGCATGAGGAAAGAGTGCGCTGTCAGAAGTAAGGAAGAGTGTCCACCTGTGGTGAGTGTTACAGAGGGTGTAACGGGAGAGTGTGTGCGAGAAAGGTGTGTAACGGACAGGTGCATGAGGAAAGAGTGCGCTGTCAAGAGTAAGGGTGAGTGCGCTGTCAAGAATGGAGGTGAGAGTAGTGAGAGTGACATGGAGCGTGAGTTAGTTGTGACAGGTGAGCGAGGATGTACACCTGGGATGGAAGGATGCACACCTGGAATGGTAGAGCGTGAGTGGGAATGCACGCTGGAGTTGGTGGTGAGGCACGTGGTTGGGTGTGCGAATGAGAGCACACCTGTGATTGTCACAGAGGAGGTGACCGAGGAGGGGGTGCGAAGAGGTGTGTTGGTGAGGTGTGCTACCAACGAATGTGTGCCAAAGTGTTCGGTGGTCAGGTGTGTGACCAAGGCTGTGAGTGGAATGAGAGTACCTGGGTGTGTAAGGAAAGGTAGCATGGGAACGGCTGGATGTGTGAGCAAGGAACGGGCTGCGGGGTGTAAGAATCCAGGTGAAGCATCGACGTTAGACGGGTTAGAGGTTAGAGCGACTTTTAGCCGGAGCGGGCCCTCGGTGCGTGCTGGGCCTCGCTTTGAACGGCCGCGTCCGTGCTCCACTAGGCGGAGCGGGCAGCCCGATAGAAAGGGTCGTCATGGCGACCACGTTTTGTTGAGACGTGCCGGCAGGTCGAGATCGGGACATTGGATGGCTCCACGCCGAGGTGGTGCGTGGGATCTCGGCCCGGGTAAGCCCCCGTCCCTGCCCCGAATGCCGGACGCATCCAGCCGCCGGCACAAAACAACCAGCAGTCATTGCTTGGCTTTACGAAGCCGGGCTTTGGACAGGAATTGGCGCACCGAGAGGTATTAGTGAGTAGACTGGGTGATGAGGTTAGTGTTTTGGCCCCAAAATTAGAGAAAAACAAAATTTGATGATTGGCAAAGGATTGGCAGTAATGATTGGCAGATGATGGGCAGTGATTGGCAAATTTTTAATTTGTTGAAATTTGATGTGCAAAATTGGGAGGAGCGATGGGCCCGGTGGGTAAGGGGGGCATCCCTGCCACCCTTCCCATGTGGGGGCAAAGGAGCTATAGTTTATGGGGTGTATGGCAGTGAAAACTAGCCCGGGTGGGTTAGGTTATATGGATAGGGCCCTAGAAGATGACATTAGGTGACGTTAAGGTTAGTTAGTGACTGATACCTGTAGAGGGGACGCAGGTAGTTTAGTATGGATGATAATGATGAGGGAGCGCAATAGTTTAAAGGGGCGACTGGGAAGCGCAAGTTTCAGAAGGGAGTAGTTAGCTGAGATGATGCCGTGTGTGTGAGAATTGAACAGGTGTGATTGCACAGGTGTGCAACTGGACAGGTGTGTGGAGCAGTGTGTGAGTAATGAGTGTTGTGGATCAGCGCGAATGCGCTTGGGGAGAGAAGGGTGCAGGTGGCACCAGGTGTGAGAGCACAGGTGTGCAGGTACAGGTGTGTGGAGAGAGTTGGAGTAAGTGGTACGGAGTGGTGTGCATGGTGCGAAGGTGTGGATGGGGGAAGAGTGGACCCCTTTCACGAGTACCCGGGGCGGGTAGTGTAAGTGTTAGGTAGAGGGTACAGGTAAATTGTGGTTGGATATTGGCATTTGTGGTGCGGTGGCAGAATGGTGTTGTGGATGGGTGCATTAGTGTTGTGGAAATGGCTGGGCGTGTAGCCTGTTAGTGTGTGTAGTTGGTTGGGCACTCCACCACTGTGAGGATGTCGGCCAGGTGAGGCCGCAGGTGGGCTCTGGGAGCCGGTAGAGTTGTGGATGGGGCCCGAGGATCCGGAGGATGGACCCGGGTAGCCCAGTGCCAGAGAGGGCACCGAGTGGGGAGAGTGCCAGAGGGCCTTCCCCAGGTAGTTAGGTTAGGGTGAGGAGCAGGTAAGCTCGGAGGCAACTGCAGTGGTGGAGGTGTGCAGGTGGGTAGACCCACTGGGAGAGGTACACGCCACAGCCCAGAAATTGTGCGAGGGCACCGGGAGATGAATTGGGGGAGTGAGACCCCAAATTGAAAAGCACCACAGGTTGGCCAATGGGAATTGGTTTTTAGAACCCATAGTGTAAGAGGGCCAATGGTTTGGCCGGAGAAAGACCCCGGGTAGTGTAAAGTTGTTAAAGTCATTTAGGAAATAGTTAGGATTGATGAACCTGTCGCACCATACGCAGCCACTTACCTGTGGTGATGATGAGGACTCCACACCTGTGTTTTCTTTGTTTTGTTGTAGAAATGAGAATTGCTGTGAGGATTTGTGAGACGCATCACGACGTGGATGAGACATTGGGGTGATTCCATCTCTCCCTCCCTAGGAGGGACTGATGATGAATTGGTGATGGCAAATTATGATGTTGAGTTGGAGATGGCAAATTTTGATGTTGAGTTGAAAATGGCAAATTTGATTGGTTAGGAGGGAGAGAAGATGAATGTGGTATATGGGAGGAACGGGGAAGACAGTAGGGATGGTTGTTGATTTGTAAAGTAGATGTTTATGGGTAGTGTTGTGTTTTGTGGATACAGTAAGGGGTAAGGGAGGGGCCATGTAGGTTACCTGGTGGGGGGGGGGGGGGGGCGTACGGTAGGAACGTACCTGTCTCACCTGGTTCCCATGTGCCCCCAGTGTGCATCACCTTGTATTGCGTGCACTCTTGCGCCCTTACCACCTTACTCACTTGTCTTTTCTTTTGTCTCCCACCTCCGAGGATCTGGCTTTGGGGTAGAGAGAGAGGAGAGAGAGGTGCTGGCTACGCAGTTGTGGGCCTGCACTTTCGCTGCTTGCTGCTTGGATCGATACACCATATGGACCGCAATGTTTGTGGCCACCCACCATGGACCGCAGCTCTTTTGCGGCCAAGCACCACCCGTGGATGGACCTATGGGTCAACGTGGCACCTATGCC
This sequence comes from Myxine glutinosa, assembly GCF_964187855.1. Taxonomy (NCBI): domain Eukaryota; kingdom Metazoa; phylum Chordata; class Myxini; order Myxiniformes; family Myxinidae; genus Myxine; species Myxine glutinosa. The sequence goes on from NC_136266.1 coordinate 191,969,876, forward strand.
ATGCAGGTGAACCACTTTTAGTTGACACCACTGAAGGCCACAATATAGAAATGGACGCGGTTGGCGCCTTTCTTTATTTTTTGAAAGAGGCAAGAAGGCCAAGTGCACCACACGAAGGCAAGACCAGCGGCAGAACATCGGCCGGCTGCGACACCACCGGTGATTTATAGACACTTTATTGGTGCACCGGATGGTGCTCACTGTGTGATGGGGTGGTGCTTGATGCTTGGAAGGGGTGCTCTGCACATTATTAAAGGCCGTAGGCCACAGAGCACTCGTGGGTTGGTGTATCGATGCTAGCATGCGTGCTCTCTCTATGCATAACATCTGCATGTGTCCCTCCAAAAAAACAGGTCCTGGATCGTAGTGTAAATATCAGCGTAGTCTTGTGTAAATAATGCTCCCTACCGGCTGTATGTTTAGTTTGAGGATTCTTTCCGGATTCGGTTATCCTGTGGGTGTGTTTCTGTGAGGAGAAGGGTGCAACGTCGCAGGGGGACATATTTACTCATTTGTGAATATCTGTAAAACTGTCGCACTCAGGGTAGAGTTAATAGTAGAGGGAACTACATTGCGTGCCACACTAAAGTAGGTAAAAATTTATCGGGTCGGGACGTCCCGAGGGTAGAGAAGGGTGCAATGTTGCGAATATGGAATTTGGCCTCCATATCCACTTGTAAATATTCCCCTATTTCCCCAATACTCCCCAACTATCCACAATCCCCCATTCCCTAGTCCCATTGTCTGTAAACAACAATCAGTAGAGCCGACCTTCCCCTTTTTCCCCCATTAAATGTCGTGCCCAGGTCCACCGCATCACACGTAGACAACTTTCGGACATCTTGCTAGTTATTCTTAGTCTATGTCAGTTAAGGACTCGTTTCCATTAATTATGACTCTTCGTTGCACCAGAATGTGATTATATGGCACCAGTAGTGAGTTTAGGACCTTTCCCATACCTCCTTCCATCTTCTTCCCCAAACAACAACTACAACTACAACTACAACTACAACAACAATTACAACAACAACGACGCTGCGCGGGGGGAGTGTGCGTCATCACACCGGCTCGGTTAGCCGCCATTGACAATGCGCTCCAGACCATGCGCTCCACGGGGTTACCACAAAGGGGCTGGCTGTCAGCTCCTCGTCAAGGGCGGAGCCTGGTAAACCCCCCGCACGCACCCAATGAGAAGCAACGTGCCGATTCCACGAGGCGGAGCTAACGAGCCGAGGGCGTGTCACTCCCCGCCGGATATACGCGGCCACGTAGCGGACGTGACGTCAGATGCGCCCCCAGCCTGAGCAGACAAGTCACCATCTCCGAGCGCTGTGACCTTCCCGCATCTCTGGACCGGACCGAGTCGATTCTGCCTCGAGCCCAGGTGCACCTGGAGCCATCGATTCTGCCTTTCCTTGCCATCAATCCCCGTGTGAGTCAGCCTTTTGTCCCGTTTATCTGTCGTCTGTTGGGAATAATATAAGAGTGTGTCTAAGTGCTTGTCTTTCTATGCTGTACCTCTTGTAGTTGTAATCTAACCTTCCGCCTTAATATAACCTCCTCCGGAGGTCTTGAGAACTGAACCCTGGGTGTCGTGTCATTTGAAACCCAGCCGTGTGTCCTTTTCCTTTATTGCCTTTATTGACCTAGCGTAGCGCGATTAGTCAACGTTCGAGTATAATCGGGTAACTTGTGCAGACGTGGTCATACCAAAACCGCTCGGTAAATAACATCTAAGCCACGTCTGTAACAATATATATATATATATATATATATATATATATTGTTACGAATCTCGGGGGTCGGCGTTATCCCCTTGTCTTTTTAGCTGGCCGTCCCGAGTCCTGGGAAGTTATAACGTTCCTTCCGGTCGGTGGTAAGTAGGGTTGTTGGTCGAGTCTTAGTCCAATTACCTAAGTACTACCACCGGCCGTAAAGCAAGGAGATAACTCCCGCCCGAACCACAGCGTTAATGGACACGCCGAGCGAAGCGAGCCGCGACTCGGGCCGTTAACAATGACTAAACCCGATTATAGCGGTTCCTAATCGTGCCACAGGTACTCAATTGAGAAAAAACGAAAGCGAAGGGATTAAGACGAAACCAGAAAGAACAGGTGAATTTATTACAAACAAAAGAGAGGAAAGGAAAGAATGTACAAGAAAGGAGGAGGAATAAGCAGGACACAGGGCAGTCTTAAAAACAGTCTTAACTTAGGACACCAGACAAACATACAAACTCACACAGGGATTGTAGCTGGTAGGGTGGGAGGTCCAGATAGATCGTCCAGGCGATGGGGTCTGGCTCCAGGTGAGGCTCCAGTCCAGGGGGCGAAAACCCGGCAGGCAGCTCCGCATATCGTTGGAACGCGACCGGACCTTACATATAGCGGGGTTGGGCAGAGGCTGGTGTCCTGTACATGTGCACTCCTGGACAAGTTCGTTAATAAGCGCGTCTCCAACCAAACTCATGCGCATCTCCCAATCAGACTCGTATAAGCGCGTCTCCAACCCGAGTCCTTTTGCAATGCACTCTCCCGCCCAAGTCCAACCAGCGCTCTCTCATCAAAAGAAGTCCGCGCGAGCAGTCTTGTTAATAGCGCCGCTCTCGCACAAGTCCTCAAGTCCATGAAAGGGCTTTGCGTTCGCGCTTATATAACGCACCACGCGATCACTACACGGGCCTCAAGGCCACGCCTGTCGGTGATTTTACATCAGCCCTGGTTGGCTGGTGAGGGCTTACCAGCCACGCCTTTGCCGGCTGGTTGACAGGCCACACCTTCTGCTTGGCGTTCCGCCTCCTCTTTCCTCGGGCCTGACCGCATGGTTTATGGTGGCACTTGAGCAAACGCTAAGGCGGCTGTTGCTGGCAGAGGCGCGTAATGGCGTCGCTGGGAGAGAGAGGTTGGCAAAATGGCCGGAATTGGATTGGGGACCTACTCTTATTTAATTGATGCAACGCAGATTCAACTATTGGAAACACGGCCTTATCTAAAACACATAATAATGAAATGACTGAGTTCCTATGGTGGCCTATGTGTTGCTTGTGGACTAACTAGGGGTGCAACCTTTAACCTTTAATGTCATATTTACAAGTGTGGGTTCTCAAAACCGCAACAATATATATATATATATATATATATATATATATATATATATAATTATAAAATTGAAATCTTGCGTGTTTGTATGTAACATTCGATCGGTCCGGGGGTGTGGCTTACCCCTTTGAGAGAGTAGTAATATCCACCATTTTATTAACTCGCATAGCTTTGAGGCCTGATTTGTAGGCCCGTGGTGTCTTGCTCTCTCTCTCTCAGTTTTATTTCAAATCAAATTCGATATATCATTTCATTTTTCACAGTCGCTAACATAGTTTTAGACTCGGTTGAAAAAAAACGGGAAGAAAATCCGATGAAAGTTTCCGTTTATAGAACGAAATGAATTCTGAAAGGCTTGTATCTTCAAGGCCATTGAGTCTGTTTCACGCCTTTATCTTCAATCTAAGTCGCCATCTGATTTCATTTTTATCGATGGTTTTAGACTCGGTAAAAGAAATAATTGAGAACATTCACGCACACACGGGAAATTGCAGAGATATATTTAAAAAATCACGCCACGTTGATATACGAAAATACACCGCCTAAAATAACAGGCATACAGTATATATCTTCGTCATTTCATTCAACATTATTACCCGGAAGTCAAATATGTTTCAGGAAATTACCGAGAGATATTTCTTCGATTTTTTTTTATTATTTATATGCGCATACACTTTAAATAGGCTTATTTGAAATCTTTAATTTTCACAATGTAATTTATTTGTCATTTGATGATCGGCAAAACGATAGCACAAACACAATACTATTTGCAGGAAGAATGTCGTATCAACACTCCGACGGCGCTACGGACGCGGACAACGAATCACACCTCACGTCTATGGATGCGAATAGCAACATCCGCACGAATCAGGTATCAATGATTTTCATTGACGCGCCTGGAGGCACAGGGAAGACGTTTCTTATTAACCTGATTCTCTCTAAAGTGAGAGCGAGTGGAGAAGTTGCCCCCTGCGGTGGCCTCATCTGGCATAGCTGCTACCCTCATGCCTGGTGGAAGTACAGCGCACTCAAGGTTCCAAATCCCTCTGACACCGAGGGAAGATGGCGTATGCAACATCGATAAAAATTCCACTATCGCAGACCTCTTTCGAAGTACAAAACTCATCGTGTGGGATGAGTGTCCTATGATCAGGAGAGAGAGTTTCGAGGCTGTGGATCGCACGATGCGTGATGTATGTGACAAAGACGAGCCTTTTGGAGGGATCTTGACGATATGCTGTGGTGATTTCCGTCAACGTGATCGAAGATAAGGGCCGAAATCACGTGTCACAGGTAAGTGATTTAGAACGCTGGAGAGGTGAGCCTTATGGCTTGCTGGCCCAAATAATCTCCCTGATGATGTCCAGCGTTCGCTTTAGTTCTATTCTCATATCTATTCAAACTGACATTGACCCAACGGGTCATGGGTCGTCTAGGGGTAGCATCATCATCATCATTGGCTGAGGGGTAGCATCATTGGCTGAGGCGTAGCATCATTGGCTGAGGGGTAGCATCATTGGCTGAGGGGTAGCATCATTGGCTGAGGGGTAGCATCATTGGCTGAGGGGTAGCATCATTGGATGAGGGGTAGCATCATTGGCTGAGGGGTAGCATCATTGGATGAGGGGTAGCATCATTGGCTGAGGGGTAGCATCATTGGCTGAGGGGTAGCATCATTGGCTGAGGGGTAGCATCATTGGCTGAGGGGTAGCATCATTGGCTGAGGGGTAGCATCATTGGCTGAGGGGTAGCATCATTGGCTGAGGCGTAGCATCATTGGCTGAGGTGTAGCATCATTGGCTGAGGGGTCACATCATTGGCTGAGGGGTAGCATCATTGGCTGAGGGGTAGCATCATTGGCTGAGGGGTAGCATCATTGGCTGAGGGGTAGCATCATTGGCTGATGGGTAGCATCATTGGCTGAGGTGTAGCATCATTGGCTGAGGGGTCACATCATTGGCTGAGGGGTGGCATCATTGGCTGAGGGGTAGCATCATTGGCTGAGGGGTAGCATCATTGGCTGAGGGGTCACATCATTGGCTGAGGGGTGGCATCATTGGCTGAGGGGTAGCATCATTGGCTGAGGGGTAGCATCATTGGCTGAGGGGTAGCATCATTGGCTGAGGGGTAGCATCATTGGCTGAGGTGTAGCATCATTGGCTGAGGGGTAGCATCATTGGCTGAGGGATAGCATCATTGGCTGAGGGGTAGCATCATTGGCTAAGGCGTGGCATCATTGGCTGAGGTGTGGCATCATTGGCTGAGGGGCGGCATCATTGGCTGAGGGGCGACATCATTAGCTGAGAGGCGACATCATTAGCTGAGGGGCGACATCATTAGCTGAGGGGCGACATCATTAGCTGAGGGGCGACATCATTGGCTGAGGGGCGACATCATTGGCTGAGGTGTAGCATCATTGGCTATGGGGTAGCATCATTGGCTGAGGGGTAGCATCATTGGCTGAGGTGTAGCATCATTGGCTGAGGGGTAGCATCATTGGCTGAGGGGTAGCATCATTGGCTGAGGGGTAGCATCATTGGCTGAGGGGTAGCATCATTGGCTGAGGTGTAGCATCATTGGCTGAGGGGCGGCATCATTGGCTGAGGGGCGACATCATTAGCTGAGGGGCGACATCATTAGCTGAGGGGCGACATCATTAGCTGAGGGGCGACATCATTAGCTGAGGGGCGACATCATTAGCTGAGGGGCGACATCATTAGCTGAGGGGCGACATCATTGGCTGAGGGGCGACATCATTGGCTGAGGGGCGACATCATTGGCTGAGGTGTAGCATCATTGGCTGAGGGGTAGCATCATTGGCTGAGGGGTAGCATCATTGGCTGAGGGGTCACATCATTGGCTGAGGGGTGGCATCATTGGCTGAGGGGTTACATCATTGGCTGAGGGGTCACATCATTGGCTGAGGGGTGGCATCATTGGCTGAGGGGTAGCATCATTGGCTGAGGGGTGGCATCATTGGCTGAGGGGTAGCATCATTGGCTGAGGGGTAGCATCATTGGCTGAGGGGTAGCATAATTGGCTGAGGGGTAGCATCATTGGCTGAGGGGTAGCATCATTGGCTGAGGGGTAGCATCATTGGTTGCGGTGTAGCATCATTGGCTGAGGGGTCACATCATTGGCTGAGGGGTGGCATCATTGGCTGAGGGGTAGCATCATTGGCTGAGGGGTAGCATCATTGGCTGAGGTGTAGCATCATTGGCTGAGGGGCGGCATCATTGGCTGAGGGGCGACATCATTAGCTAAGGGGCGACATCATTAGCTGAGGGGCGACATCATTGGCTGAGGGGCGACATCATTGGCTGAGGGGCGACATCATTGGCTGAGGTGTAGCATCATTGGCTGAGGGGAAGCATCATTGGCTGAGGGGTAGCATCATTGGCTGAGGGGTAGCATCATTGGCTGAGGGGTAGCATCATTGGCTGAGGGGTAGCATCATTGGCTGAGGGGTAGCATCATTGGCTGAGGTGTAGCATCATTGGCTGAGGGGTCACATCATTGGCTGAGGGGTGGCATCATTGGCTGAGGGGTCACATCATTGGCTGAGGGGTGGCATCATTGGCTGAGGGGTAGCATCATTGGCTGAGGGGTAGCATCATTGGCTGAGGGGTCACATCATTGGCTGAGGGGTCACATCATTGGCTGAGGGGTAGCATCATTGGCTGAGGGGTAGCATCATTGGCTGAGGTGTAGCATCATTGGCTGAGGGGTCATATCATTGGCTGAGGGGTGGCATCATTGGCTGAGGGGTAGCATCATTGGCTGAGGGGTAGCATCATTGGCTGAGGGGTAGCATCATTGGCTGAGGGGTAGCATCATTGGCTGAGGTGTAGCATCATTGGCTGAGGGGCGGCATCATTGGCTGAGGGGCGACATCATTAGCTGAGGGGCGACATCATTAGCTGAGGGGCGACATCATTAGCTGAGGGGCGACATCATTAGCTGAGGGGCGACATCATTAGCTGAGGGGCGACATCATTAGCTGAGGGGCGACATCATTGGCTGAGGGGCGACATCATTGGCTGAGGGGCGACATCATTGGCTGAGGTGTAGCATCATTGGCTGAGGGGTAGCATCATTGGCTGAGGGGTAGCATCATTGGCTGAGGGGTCACATCATTGGCTGAGGGGTGGCATCATTGGCTGAGGGGTTACATCATTGGCTGAGGGGTCACATCATTGGCTGAGGGGTGGCATCATTGGCTGAGGGGTAGCATCATTGGCTGAGGGGTGGCATCATTGGCTGAGGGGTAGCATCATTGGCTGAGGGGTAGCATCATTGGCTGAGGGGTAGCATCATTGGCTGAGGGGTAGCATCATTGGCTGAGGGGTAGCATCATTGGCTGAGGGGTAGCATCATTGGTTGCGGTGTAGCATCATTGGCTGAGGGGTCACATCATTGGCTGAGGGGTGGCATCATTGGCTGAGGGGTAGCATCATTGGCTGAGGGGTAGCATCATTGGCTGAGGTGTAGCATCATTGGCTGAGGGGCGGCATCATTGGCTGAGGGGCGACATCATTAGCTAAGGGGCGACATCATTAGCTGAGGGGCGACATCATTGGCTGAGGGGCGACATCATTGGCTGAGGGGCGACATCATTGGCTGAGGTGTAGCATCATTGGCTGAGGGGTAGCATCATTGGCTGAGGGGTAGCATCATTGGCTGAGGGGTAGCATCATTGGCTGAGGGGTAGCATCATTGGCTGAGGGGTAGCATCATTGGCTGAGGGGTAGCATCATTGGCTGAGGTGTAGCATCATTGGCTGAGGGGTCACATCATTGGCTGAGGGGTGGCATCATTGGCTGAGGGGTCACATCATTGGCTGAGGGGTGGCATCATTGGCTGAGGGGTAGCATCATTGGCTGAGGGGTAGCATCATTGGCTGAGGGGTCACATCATTGGCTGAGGGGTCACATCATTGGCTGAGGGGTAGCATCATTGGCTGAGGGGTAGCATCATTGGCTGAGGTGTAGCATCATTGGCTGAGGGGTCATATCATTGGCTGAGGGGTGGCATCATTGGCTGAGGGGTAGCATCATTGGCTGAGGGGTAGCATCATTGGCTGAGGGGTCACATCATTGGCTGAGGGGTGGCATCATTGGCTGAGGGGTAGCATCATTGGCTGAGGGGTAGCATCATTGGCTGAGGGGTGGCATCATTGGCTGAGGGGTAGCATCATTGGCTGAGGTGTAGCATCATTGGCTGAGGGGTAGCATCATTGGCTGAGGGGTAGCATCATTGGCTGAGGGGTAGCATCATTGGCTGAGGGGTAGCATCTTTGGCTGAGGTGTAGCATCATTGGCTGAGGGGTCACATCATTGTCTGAGGGGTAGCATCATTGGCTGAGGGGTAGCATCATTGGCTGAGGTGTAGCATCATTGGCTGAGGGGTCACATCATTGGCTGAGGGGTAGCATCATTGGCTGAGGGGTCACATCATTGGCTGAGGGGTAGCATCATTGGCTGAGGGGTAGCATCATTGGCTGAGGGGTAGCATCATTGGCTGAGGGGTAGCATCATTGGCTGAGGGGTAGCATCATTGGCTGAGGTGTAGCATCATTGGCTGAGGGGTCACATCATTGGCTGAGGGGTAGCATCATTGGCTGAGGGGTCATATCATTGGCTGCGGGGTGGCATCATTGGCTGAGGGGTCTTCTCCTCACTGCTCATTACTAAATAACTGCTCTTCTATGTGAGGATTGATAAATAAAAGCAATTAGAACCAGTAAATTTAGTTTTATATGGCATTTTGCCTCTCTATTAGAAAGTGAGAGAAAATTATATATCTTCGCCATAGGTTGACCTTTGACCCCCACTGTAACCATGGTAACCCCTTAATTATATCTAATAACATTGACTCAACGGGTCATGGGTCGTCTAGTATATATATATATATATATATATATATATATATATATATATATATATATATATATATATATATATATATATATATGTATATGTATATATATATATGTCGGAATTGAGACTTAGAACTTGGGACTCAAAAGACTCAGAGAAAAGGAGCAACGGATATATTTATTAGAACTCGATTACTCAAGCTTGAGGACAGCAAAGGTTGCACTGAAACTCACAAGAAATGACCAACAGTACAGCAAGATGCTCTGAATTAAATCAATTAAACCTTGCTTTATATAAGGAATATCAGGGGTGGGGTTAGCTCACAAGATACAGAGATAGAATGGGCTCATTGGTCCCAGAATGGGCTCATCGGTCCCCCCACCATAGTCCCATCCTGTTGTTCAGTTAGTTAGAGGAAGCTCATCAAGGCCACTCATAGGTTAACTCAGATAAGGAGATGGTCAGCCATCTGTGGCAACCTGTTTACAACTTTCTGTATAGAACTTTGGTTGAGAAAGAACAAAGGGAGGGTGAATACTCATAAAGGTGTCAACATTCAGGATATTGGAAAAGTCATGAGGAGATAAGAACTGTAGCCAAGGCCAGCTGAGGAGAACTGAAAGATTGTGCCCACACAGGCTAAGAGCACACAGGAAAGAACTCCTTATTAGGATATTACACATCCTCAAAGCACAAGAAAGAACTTAAGTATTATAAAGAGTTCAGTAATAAGGAAAACAGAACATATAATTGGTTATACTTGGTAATTGGTAAAGCAGCATAATAACAAAGGGGGAGGGGCATAATAGCTCCCTACATATATATATATATATATATATATATATATATATATATATATATATATATATATATATATAAATATAATTGCGGATCTCCCGAAGCCCATCCACGTTACAAAGGGGGGGTTAAACCCCTTTTTTCCCCTAGGTCTTCGGGTCCGCGAGACCGAATCACCACGTCCGGAGCAAGCATGAAAAAGGGTATCGGGTCAACGTCGCACGTACCTTTAACCCACGCTGCCACGAAAGCGGGGACGAAACCTCGCACAGGCCACGCTTAATCGAGTACGCCCGAGCGGTATGCATATCACGTGACTCGTGCCGTTACCTTTATGGAACCCGATTCGAGCGGTTCTAGTCGTACCATGCGAGGCCAATCAATGGAAGGGACGGGAACGGTCAAATAAGAGGAATAACACAATTTATTTACAATGTACAATAATCAGGATGAAGGAAAGGGGACACAGAGCAGAAGCTTAGCCAATTTAAATTAATCCCAGACACAGGGCCCGCTCACGCACACGGGGAGAAGAAGAGAAGAAGTCCGCGCGCCAAACGCGCTTTGCCGTCAGTCGCTCCGGGGCAGCTCGCCCGGCGTGGCTCTCTGGCGGTCACGGCACGTATGCAGGAGAAGGCAGGCAGGAGGAGATCGCGCGTCTGTGGCCCGGCACATGTCGTCTTCTCGAGCGCGGTTAATACAGCGCAGAGTGCAGGGCACGGGGCACGGGGCAAGTTCGTGTACAATCTCGATAACCGCCAATGCAATTGACTCGTTCACTTGCGCGTTCTCTCTCTCTCTGACTCAATCAATGCCTCGACCCGAACTCCAACTCCGACTCCGACTCCGAATCAGGCGAACTCCGAACTCTGGACTGAACTGAGAACTTGAACTCTCAACTCAACTGAGGCGGGGGATCGGAACAGGGTTTTATGGCTCCGCCCAGGCCCTACACCGAATGTTCCAGGCTCCGCCTCCCATTGCCGTGGTTAGCCAATCCCCTCGAGCTCTGATTGGCGGCTCGCGCTTCCCGGCCACTCCATCGTGCAGTGCCTCCCTTCGGCCTCGCCAGACTTGTTCGGGCCTGCCACATGGCATTTCAGCGCCAAAAGACTGCCCTACTCATGGGCCTGCTCAACGCAAAACTAACACAGGAAAGGACTACGCTTACATTCACTAAGAAATAACTGAACTATCACGAGGCTTCATGTTGTGGTGCATTTACCGACGAGGGGGAAATGAATGAATGAAACATTCATTCGACGAGGGGGATTATCCTTTATTCCAAAACCACAACAATATATATTGTTACGGACCGCGGATAAGGTGTTGATTTGCCGAGCGGATGGCGGCCGCGGCCCGAACTATTAACAATGACTAAGACCCGATTCCTTAAACGTGGGCCAAATCGTGCCACAGATATTCAATGGGGAAAAGACAAAGGCGACACGGATGTGAAGAAGAGGAAGACAGAAGTAGGAAATACGAATATAATTTATTTGCTATTTACAACCAAAAGAAACCAAGGAGAAGGAAGGATAATAAAATAATTTACAGAAGAAATCAAGGAGACACAGTGAAAATTCTAGCTTACCTATGCAGTCTTACTTAGAAACCCAAGGACAAGACAAACAAAGACGGACTCACACGAATGGGGAATTTGCAGGCAGGAATGATCGGAAGGAGGAACAGCTTGGCGGGAGAGGAAGGTTCAGCGGGGATCGGTCAGGCTGGAAGCGGACAGCCGCCGTCAATACTCGAGCTGGGATCGCCAAACCGCCGCGGTTCCAAACTGCACGGCGAAGCTCCTCCGGTGCCCCGTGCGCTCTCCAAAGCTGCTCCTTAGAACTCCTTCTTGGCACCTCTGTGCAACTCTCTCTTGGTGCTTCTCACTTCGCACTTCGCACTTGTTCTTTCGCACTTGGCACTGCACACTTGGCACTTGTTCCTTCGCACTTGGCACTGCACACTTGGCACTTGTTCTACTTGGCACTTCGCACTTGGCACTTGGCACTTCTGCCGTATCTCTGACTCTTCTCTCAAAGGCTTCCGCGCGTGCTTTTTATAATCCGCGGGCGATCAAGCCGCCGGCCTCTAGAACACGCCCATCGGTGAGTTCGCCTCGGCCCTGATTGGTCGGCACGGGCTCTCTGGCTCCGCCCTTGATGACGAGGGGCGGCCAACGCCCTGGATTCGGCGGCTCCTCCCCCTTCTTCTCCAAGCCCACCTCGTGGCTAATGGAGTCGCAGTGAAAACCGCCCAATAGCTGCGGCGAATGCAGTTGGCAATTGAGGCTTTATTAAATGAAAATGAAAGGGGATCTATCTATTTGAATTCGGTGCAATGGAGTGTCAACTAGTGGGAACAGAGCCTTAACCTATACAGAATAAGGAAATAAACTACCAACAAGGAGGAAATCTATGATTGGCTAACGTGATTGTTTATGACCTAATTATGGGACGCACTTTGACCTTTATACACAACAACTGGAGGAAGGAGGGTCCACAATAAAACAATAAAAAAACACAATCCTCATATCCACAACAATATATTGTTTTGGTTTTGTGAATAAAGGATAACCCCCCATGTAGGTAGATGCACCACAACATGTAGCCTCGCTGTAGTTCAGTTATTTCTTAGTAAATGTAAGCATAGTCCTTTCCTGTGTTAGTTTTGCATTGAGCAGGCCAGTGAGTAGGCCTCAATTGGGCTAGAATGCCATGTGCTTGGCCTGGAACAAGTCTGGCAAGGTCGAAGGGAGGAGCTGCGGGGGGAGTGGCCGGTAAGCAGCGAGCCACCAATCAGAGCTCGAGGGGAGTGGCTCACCACGGCAACGGGAGGAGGGGCATGGAACATTCGGGTAAGGCCGGGGCGGGGCCATAAAACCCTGCCCCAGGCTCCCCGCCTGAGTCAGAATCGGGGAGAGTCAGAGCGAGTTGGAGTCAGAATCGACAGAACGCGTCAGAGTCGCCCAGCCCCTGAACAAGTCGGAGTGTTTGAATTGAATTGCTTGTTATAGCCTCTCTGTACAGTAACATTCCCCATGACCTGTGCTCTGCGGCTGTATTAATCGTGCTTGTGGAGACTATCCATCCTGGAGCCACCTACGCCGACGACCCTCCTACCTGGGCTCCCTGCATATGTGCCGTGACCACCAGAGGGCCACGCCAGGCAAGCTGTCCGGGAGCGACCGACGGCAAGGCGCGTTTGGCGTGCGAACTTGCTTTTCCTCCTTTTCCCCGCGTGAGTGAATGGGCCCTTTGTCTGGGCATTTGTTACGACTGCTTAAGTGCCTGCTCTGTGTCTCTTCACCCTGTACGTTATAAATAAACCTGTGTTCTTTCTTCAATTTGATCGTTCCCGTCCTTTCCATCTATTGGCCGAGCATCGTACAAATAAAACCGCTCGAATCGGGTTCAATAAAAGTAACGGCACGAGTCACGTGATACGCAAACCGCTGGCGTACTCAATTAGCGTGGCTTGTGCGGGGTCCGATCCCCGCTTTCGTGGCAGCGTGGGTATCAAAGGTACGTGTGGAGTCGACCCAATACCCTTTTCCTCGCTCGCTGTGGGAGTGACGATTCGGCCTCATGGACACGAAGACCCGAGGGGGAAAAGGAGCTTAACCCTCCCCCCCCCCCTCCCACCCCCACTGTCCGTCGACGGGCTTCAGGAGATCCGCAACAAATTGGTGTCAGGAGTGGGATTTGAACTCTGACAAAAAAATTGGACACCAACAAATTGGTGTCCGGGAGTGGGATAATTGGACCTAGAGATAATTGGACCTGCAGCCTCCTCACTCTCTGAAGACTTGGACAAAATCACAGACTGGTCAAACAAGTGGAACATGTCTTTCAATCCTGACAAATCTCACACTCTTACTATGTCTCTCCGAAAAGATCGACTGGACAACCCTCCCATCTACTTTCTCAACAATCCTCTCCAAGAAGTTCTGTCGCTCAAGCTTTTGGGTCTCACTATCTGCCATGATCTTTCTTGGGAAAACCACATTTCCAAGCTGGCCTCCAAAGCCAGTCGCCGACTGGGCATCCTCCGTCGTGTGAAGTCCTTCCTCGGCACACCTGAGCTCCTCACCACATACAAGGCTTTCATCCGCAGCTCAATGGAATACTGTTCTCCCTATGGGCCGGTGCTCCTGCCTCACACCTAGCTCGGCTTCACGCTGTTGAAACCAAAGCTTTCAGAATTATTGGAATCTCCCGCGATGAAGCTATCTCTGAGGGCCTTTCACTCACTCACCGCAGGCAGGTAGGTGGTCTTTCTGTCTTCTACCGACTCCTCTCCGGCCTTGCACCCCCAGCTCTCTCTGTGCTCTGTCCCCCAAATATTCCTACAGGTCGCACAAGATCTGCCAGCAACCCTCTGATGGTTAAACTGCCGAAATCTCGGCTCTCTGCTCACCTTCACTCTTTCATTCCTCTTTTATCCCGCCTCTGGAACAAACTCCCTCACTCCCTTCAATCCCACTCCTCCCTCCAGGTCTTTAAAACAGCTGTTCACCACCATCTCCTATCTTCCCCCATCCAAAACCTTGATCTTTTCTACCCCCGCTAATTCACCCCAGGTCCACCTTGTTTGAAATTCCAACTTCTTTCCTGGAAGTCCTGGCAGTGTCCATATGTTTTATACCTCTCCCACCGCCCCCTTCCCATGCCCCCCCCCCCCAAAGCCCTCGCCCTCTCTCAGATCTCTCGATGTCTCCATGTCTCTCGGTCCCTGCTCTCAAATGTTGTGTTTGTGTCCTTCCCCCTCTCTCCCCATCTTGTCTACCGCTCCCCTTATTTTGTGTTTTTTTGTGTCGGTTTGACTCTTTGTGTGATTGATGTTCGCTCTTTCACGAGCCTCGATCTTGTATACAAAAAAAAGAAAAAAAAAAGTCTCCAGGTCGAAGATCGTCTTGTCCCCCATTTCCACACCTTTCTTTATGTGTTCCATGGTCTTGATGGAACTAGAGACGGTTGCATGGAATCCGGTGGGGAGGGATGCCCGGAACTGTGCAGCCATTCTCTCGCCTATGTCCACTGATTCGGCAAAATTCAGCTCGGCTTCAGGGGGACTGAATCTACCATTGGCGATGTTGTAGAGGTGTGGCGACTGATTTTCCAATGGGTGAGACATTTTGGACAGCTCAAGCGAGATTCGACGTCTGTCATCTGCATCCATCTCCCTCCTCATCTTGCCCTCCTCCTTGTGACGTGATCCACTGCTTGTAGTAATTGCTCCAGCTTGGGCATTACTCTCCTTGACTGGGGGATCGGGGTAGATGTGCGCCATGGTGTCTGAGAGGTAGGCGATGACGGGAAAAGAATCGATCCATTCTGCGACCATCTCTTGAGAAAGGGTTATACCCTTGAGGCCACCTTTGCCGATTCGAATGGCAGTTTGTTCACCAAACTGGTCAGAGCTCACGCCATTCCAGCTACCCTCCTGGTGACGGCACACGAAGGCACCTGACATGAGCTCCATTTTGGCCACGGGTGGCAGCAGGTGGCGCATCTCGAAAACATGATGGGTGATGTAGCGGGCGTAGTGGTGGTGGCCAGGAACGAAGAAGTAGGGGAGCATAAGCTCGAGCGTGAGCTGCTGCAGCAGGAAATCTCCCTCCCTCTCGCTATGAAGCAGTTGATGGACGAGCAGAGTAGGCTTTATCAGATTATCGACCCAGTGCCTGCCGGTTAGGTGTTGCCAACACGTTTCAAGGTAGTCGCTTAAGTCCTGGAATGTTTTGGGACCAGTGGTGAGGAACTTGCTCAGAAGAGTAGTCGAAACCATCCGGAACGCTCGCATGGCCCGAACCCAAGACTTGCCGCTCATGATTCCTGTTAGCCCTCCAAACGCAGAGCTGATGAGAGGCTCAATACCCGACCCGCGCATGAGTTTGCCGATGCAGCCACAGAAGGACTGCACAGTGTGCATGATGCCAGGCCTGAGAATGACGTTATTGAAGCGATTGACGTCATTCAACTTGATTTGGCTGGCCACCATGAACAGCTGCAGATCGATGGAGACGTGGACATAGGACATCCCCATGTCAGCCAACGACTTCTTGAGGTACTCCAGCGAAGTTAGCACCGTGTCCGGATGAGCGCTTTGGCGTCGATCAGAGGTCCGAATATGTAGGTACTCGCTGGCTTATTTCGAGCTTGATCATTGCGCAACTCCTGATTGTTGAACCCACCCCACTCCATTGCGTTCTCCTGTGTGTTGAGCGTGTTTAGCCACTTCATGTCCTTCTCCTGCGCAGTAGCTAGACTCACCTGCCGGGCACATACTTCTTGGTAGGAGATGCCACAGGTGGCCTCTACAGCTGGTGGGTTCACCTTGGTCGGCCCGGTGTAGTGTTGCAGAGGAAGGCTGCCCGATGAGCTACTGCTGGTCTTTGACTGGGCGGCTTTCTTAGAGAGTCTGGGGATGATGAGGCTGCTCATCCCTGGCTTAGCGTGGCCATACTCTAGAATACCTGCGGGATGAGGTTGCTGGAATTCATGTGAGAGGACATGGGTAGTGCGTCGACCATTGGGTGTGACTACCTGGAGATCCAAGTTGTCAAACCACGCGAAGATGACGCCGACGGTTCTACACAACCCCATAAACTGGTGGAGGACCTGTGCATTGTCACCTAGTAAATGAGCAGCCGATTTTCGGAATCTCAGGGCCTCATTGTACGAGGTCGTGAAGCCATGCTCATGAAGGAGTTTGAGAAGGTCGGAACTACCATGCCGGGGTGCAACAGCTTGACGGCCAACCCTAATGTTGTCTGATTTCTGGTACTTGTAACGTTACTCTGAATTGACTGGCTCAGGCTCAGAGATTTCTTGGTCACCTTACAACCGGAGACCAGGTCCGAAACCAACTTCAACAAACTTGGGCTGGTCGCCTTGATTGTGTTGGCCTGTGCAAACTCTGATAGGTCGTAATTGGCACTGTTGTACCTGACCGACCGTGCCTCATGCTTGATCTGCCTCACCACGGAAGCAATGCTCCTCTCATCCATATCGTCATCCTTAACTATCTTGAGAGTTTTAGCAACGGAGTCACGGAAACCAACAATGGTAGCACAGCCATCTACCCGAACAACTAAAACATCCTTACTCATGCAGTCAGTTACCTTGCTAAACATGTCACGTCGAGCGAGCTTGCCACCTAGACCCGAGTACAGGGAATGCAGTTCAACACTATTCCATAATCTGGACCTGTCTCGGCTCATTACTCAATGACTTCCTTCAGAGCATTTTCATCTGCACTACCAGTTGGCAAATCAGCATATGTGGGAACTTTCGTAAAACTGTTATAGCAGCGGACGTGGTACTTGCACTCAGCAGAAGGTAGATCAGAAACAAAAGCAAGGTGCAACTTGACCCTTCTAGCCACATCATCATTATGCTGCTCAGCAACATCAAGGAGCATATCTTTCATAGTTGGGAGTGGGTTACGTTCTGTGTAACAGGTCCAGATTATGGAATAGTGTTGAACTGCATTCCCTGTACTCGGGTCTAGGTGGCAAGCTCGCTCGACGTGACATGTTTAGCAAGGTAACTGACTGCATGAGTAAGGATGTTATAGTTGTTCGGGTAGATGGCTGTGCTACCAGTGTCAAAACGTTATTTGGTCATACACTTACGAACGCGGTCCCATCGTTCTGGGTGTCTATCATCAATGGGTAAACATTCCTCGCTACAGAACATACAATCACGTTTGTACTCAAACACACCTTTGTCAGCTACCTTAGTATGAGACCTTGTAGTTGTCCTTACACCCTCATCTTCAGCCTTTCTTTTCTGTGACTTTCTCACTCTCTCAATTTTCTCTTTTGATGTATAAGTACAGTAGCAACCTTTATGACAGGTTATGCTTGCCGCATCTCCACCAACATCAATAATGTTCTGTAGCGTAGCCTGCAGGTCTCCATCTCCACGAGATTTGGCGCACAAGATGAGCTTCCTGATCCCGTTCGCAGTGAATTTCGTTTCTTGTCCACCTCCGTGACACACCGGAGAAGACACCTTGAGTCAGCCATATGCATACGTCTCTCTGAAAAGAAGAAGAGGTGAGATTAGAATCAACGTATCGAGTTCATGAGTGGTGTGCAGTTGATGCAGGGGTCAAAAAGTTTGAACCCCCCAAATGTACAAAAATGACCTTTAACTTGACCTTTGACCCTGAATTTGACCACAAACCACGCAACTGACCTCAGAAATCGGTTCCTCGCATCGAAATTATACGGAAAAAATATATCACACCTGATTGACGGTTGAATGGTTGAAAAGTTATTTTCCACCTCCGTCCGCAGCGGCCATCTTGGATTTATGCCAATTATAATATCGGAGTTCCCCAAGGTTGCCACTCCGGCAACCATGCTAAATCTTTTCTATAGACCCATGTGAGTACGAAACCATCAAAAAACAATACACTTCTCGCAACAACAAGGTACTCAACCTGGCAACTGGACTAATATTATCGACGAGACGGATTTATGGAAAAAGGCCATGTATAACCTTCAAGGTGCATTTTGGGGTAAAATGGTTAGCAAGCCCAGGTTAACAATACAAGCTGCTTTGAAGATTGCTGCCCAATGTGAGCAACAACAATACAACCTGCTTTGGAGATTGCTGCCCAATGTGAGCAACAACAATACAAGCTGCTTTCAAGATTGCTGTCCAATATGAGCAACAACAATACAAGCTGCTTTGAAGATTGCTGTCCAATGTGAGCAACAACAATACAAGCTGCTTTGAAGATTTCTGCCCAATGTGAGCAACAACAATACAAGCTGCTTTCAAGATTGCTGTCCAATATGAGCAACAACAATACAAGCTGCTTTGAAGATTGCTGCCCAATGTGAGCAACAACAATACAAGCTGCTTTGAAGATTGCTGCCGAATGTGAGCAACAACAATGCAAGCTGCTTTGAAGATTGCTGCCGAATGTGAGCAACAACAATACAAGCTGCTTTCAAGATTGCTGCCCAATGTGAGCAACAACAATGCAGGCTGCTTTGGAGATTGCTGCCCAATGTGAGCAACAACAATACAAGCTGCTTTCAAGATTGCTGCCCAATGTGAGCAACAACAATACAAGCTGCATTGAAGATTGCTGCCCAATGTGAGCAACAACAATGCAAGCTGCTTTCAAGATTGCTGCCCAATGTGAGCAAAAACAATACAAGCTGCTTTCAAGATTGCTGCCCAATGTGAGCAACAACAATACAAGCTGCATTGAAGATTGCTGCCCAATGTGAGCAACAACAATGCAAGCTGCTTTCAAGATTGCTGCCCAATGTGAGCAAAAACAATACAAGCTGCTTTCAAGATTGCTGCCCAATGTGAGCAAAAACAATACAAGCTGCTTTCAAGATTGCTGCCCAATGTGAGCAACAACAATAGAAGCTGCATTGAAGATTGCTGCCCAATGTGAGCAACAACAATGCAAGCTGCTTTCAAGATTGCTGCCCAATGTGAGCAACAACAATACAAGCTGCTTTGAAGATTGCTACCCAATGTGAGCAACAACAATACAACCTGCTTTCAAGATTGCTGCCCAATGTGAGCAACAACAATACAAGCTGCTTTGAAGATTGCTGCCGAATGTGAGCAACAACAATGCAAGCTGCTTTGGAGATTGCTGCCCAATGTGAGCAACAACAATACAAGCTGCTTTCAAGATTGCTGCCCAATGTGAGCAACAACAATGCAAGCTGCTTTCAAGATTGCTGCCCAATGTGAGCATCAACAATACAAGCTGCTTTGAAGATTGCTGCCCAATGTGAGCAACAACAATACAAGCTGCTTTCAAGATTGCTGCCCAATGTGAGCAACAACAATACAAGCTGCTTTGAAGATTGCTGCCCAATGTGAGCAACAACAATACAAGCTGCTTTCAAGATTGCTGCCCAATGTGAGCAACAACAATACAAGCTGCTTTCAAGATTGCTGCCCAATGTGAGCAACAACAATACAAGCTGCTTTCAAGATTGCTGCCCAATGTGAGCAACAACAATACAAGCTGCTTTGAAGATTGCTGTCCAATGTGAGCAACAACAATACAAGCTGATTTGGAGATTGCTGTCCAATGTGAGCAACAACAATACAAGCTGCTTTGAAGATTGCTGTCCAATGTGAGCAACAACAATACAAGCTGCTTTGAAGATTGCTGCAAGCTGCTTTCACAATAGAGCTGCTTTCACTTTCTTGCTTTCAGCAAGAGCAACAACAATACAAGCTGCTTTGAAGATTGCTGTCCAATGTGAGCAACAACAATACAAGCTGCTTTGAAGATTGCTGCCCAATGTGAGCAACAACAATACAAGCTGCTTTGAAGGTTTCTGCCCAATGTGAGCAACAACGATACAAGCTGCTTTGAAGATTGCTGTCCAATGTGAGCAACAACAATACAAGCTGCTTTCAAGATTGCTGCCCAATGTGAGCAACAACAATACAAGCTGCTTTGAAGATTGCTGCCCAATGTGAGCAACAACAATACAAGCTGCTTTGAAGGTTTCTGCCCAATGTGAGCAACAACGATACAAGCTGCTTTGAAGATTGCTGTCCAATGTGAGCAACAACAATACAAGCTGCTTTGAAGATTGCTGCCCAATGTGAGCAACAACAATACAAGCTGCTTTGAAGATTGCTGCCCAATGTGAGCAACAACAATACAAGCTGCTTTGAAGATTTCTGCCGAATGTGAGCAACAACAATGCAAGCTGCTTTGAAGATTGCTGCCCAATGTGAGCAACAACAATACAAGCTGCTTTGAAGATTTCTGCCCAATGTGAGCAACAACAATACAAGCTGCTTTCAAGATTGCTGCCCAATGTGAGCAACAACAATGCAAGCTGCTTTGAAGATTGCTGCCGAATGTGAGCAACAACAATGCAAGCTGCTTTGAAGATTGCTGCCCAATGTGAGCAACAACAATACAAGCTGCTTTGAAGATTTCTGCCCAATGTGAGCAACAACAATACAACCTGCTTTGGAGATTGCTGTCCAATGTGAGCAAGAACAATATAAGCTGCTTTGAAGATTGCTGCCGAATGTGAGCAACAACAATGCAAGCTGCTTTGAAGATTGCTGCCCAATGTGAGCAAGAACAATATAAGCTGCTTTGAAGATTGCTGCCGAATGTGAGCAACAAGCTTGCAAGCTGCTTTGAAGATTGCTGCCCAATGTGAGCAACAACAATACAAGCTGCTTTGAAGATTGCCACCCAATGTGAGCAACAACGATACAAGCTGCTTTGAAGATTTCTGCCAAATGTGAGCAACAACAATGGAAGCTGCTTTGAAGATTTCTGCCCAATGTGAGCAACAACAATACAAGCTGCTTTGAAGATTGCTGTCCAATGTGAGCAACAACAATACAAGCTGCTTTGAAGATTTCTGCCCAATGTGAGCAACAACAATACAAGCTGCTTTGAAGATTTCTGCCCAATGTGAGCAACAACAATACAACCTGCTTTGGAGATTGCTGCCCAATGTGAGCAACAACAATACAAGCTGCTTTCAAGATTGCTGTCCAATATGAGCAACAACAATACAAGCTGCTTTGAAGATTGCTGTCCAATGTGAGCAACAACAATGCAAACTGCTTTCAAGATTGCTGCCCAATGTGAGCAACAATACAAGCTGCTTTCAAGATTGCTGCCCAATGTGAGCAACAACAATGCAAGCTGCTTTGGAGATTGCTGCCCAATGTGAGCAACAACAATACAAGCTGCTTTGGAGATTGCTGTCCAATGTGAGCAACAACAATACAAGCTGCTTTGAAGATTTCTGCCCAATGTGAGCAACAACAATACAAGCTGCTTTGAAGATTGCTGCCGAATGTGAGCAACAACAATGCAAGCTGCTTTGAAGATTGCTGCCCAATGTGAGCAACAACAATACAAGCTGCTTTGAAGATTGCTGTCGAATGTGAGCAACAACAATACAAGCTGCTTTCAAGATTGCTGCCCAATGTGAGCAACAACAATGCAAGCTGCTTTGGAGATTGCTGCCCAATGTGAGCAACAACAATACAAGCTGCTTTCAAGATTGCTGCCCAATGTGAGCAACAACAATACAAGCTGCTTTCAAGATTGCTGCCCAATGTGAGCAACAACAATACAAGCTGCTTTCAAGATTGCTGCCCAATGTGAGCAACAACAATACAAGCTACTTTGAAGATTGCTGCCCAATGTGAGCAACAACAATACAAGTTGCTTTCAAGATTGCTGCCCAATGTGAGCAACAACAATACAAGCTGCTTTGAAGATTGCTGCCCAATGTGAGCAACAACAATACAAGCTGCTTTCAAGATCGCTGCCCAATGTGAGCAACAACAATACAAGCTGCTTTGAAGATTGCTGCACAATGTGAGCAACAACGATACAAGCTGCTTTCAAGATTGCCGCCCAATGTGAGCAACAACAATACAAGCTGCTTTGAAGATTGCTGCTAAATGTGAGCAACAACAATACAAGCTGCTTTGAAGATTTCTGCCGAATGTGAGCAACAACAATGCAAGCTGCTTTGAAGATTGCTGCCCAATGTGAGCAACAACAATACAAGCTGCTTTGAAGATTGCTGCCCAATGTGAGCAACAACAATACAAGCTGCTTTGAAGATTGCTGCCCAATGTGAGCAACAACAATACAAGCTGCTTTGAAGATTGCTGCCCAATGTGAGCAACAACAATACAAGCTGCTTTGAAGATTTCTGCCCAATGTGAGCAACAACAATACAAGCTGCATTGAAGATTGCTGTCCAATGTGAGCAACAACAATACAAGCTGCTTTCAAGATTGCTGCCCAATGTGAGCAACAACAATGCAAGCTGCTTTGAATATTGCTGCCCAATGTGAGCAACAACAATAAAAGCTGCTTTCAAGATTGCTGCCGAATGTGAGCAACAACAATGCAAGCTGCTTTGAAGATTGCTGCCCAATGTGAGCAACAACAATACAAGCTGCTTTGAAGATTTCTGCCCAATGTGACAACAACAATACAAGCTGCTTTGAAGATTGCTGTCCAATGTGAGCAACAACAATACAAGCTGCTTTGAAGATTGCTGTCCAATGTGAGCAACAACAATACAAGCTGCTTTCAAGATTGCTGCCCAATGTGAGCAACAACAATGCAAGCTGCTTTGAAGATTGCTGCCCAATGTGAGCAACAACAATACAAGCTGCTTTGAAGATTTCTGCCCAATGTGAGCAACAACAATACAAGATGCTTTGAAGATTGCTGTCCAATGTGAGCAACAACAATACAAGCTGATTTCAAGATTGCTGTCCAATGTGAGCAACAACAATACAACCTGCTTTGGAGATTGCTGTCCAATGTGAGCAACAACAATACAAGCTGCTTTGAAGATTGCTGTCCAATGTGAGCAACAACAATACAAGCTGCTTTGAAGATTTCTGCCCAATGTGAGCAACAACGATACAAGCTGCTTTGAAGATTGCTGTCCAATGTGAGCAACAACAATACAAGCTGCTTTGAAGATTGCTGTCCAATATGCGCAACAACAATACAAGCTGCTTTGAAGATTGCTGTCCAATGTGCGCAACAACAATACAAGCTGCTTTGAAGATTGCTGCCCAATGTGCGCAACAACAATACAAGCTGCTTTGAAGATTGCTGTCCAATGTGCGCAACAACAATACAAGCTGCTTTGAATATTGCTGTCCAATGTGCGCAACAACAATACAAGCTGCTTTGAAGATTGCTGTCCAATGTGCACAACAACAATACAAGCTGCTTTGGAGATTGCTGCCCAATGTGAGCAACAACAATACAAGCTGCTTTGAAGATTGCTGCCCAATGTGAGCAACAACAATACAAGCTGCTTTGAAGATTTCTGCCCAATGTGAGCAACAACAATACAACCTGCTTTGGAGATTGCTGCCCAATGTGAGCAACAACAATACAAGCTGCTTTCAAGATTGCTGCCCATTGTGAGCAACAACAATACACGCTGCTTTCAAGATTGCTGTCCAATATGCGCAACAACAATACAAGCTGCTTTGAAGATTGCTGTCCAATGTGCACAACAACAATACAAGCTATTTTGAAGATTTCTGCCCAATGTGAGCAACAACAATACAAGCTGCTTTGAAGATTTCTGCCGAATGTGAGCAACAACAATGCAAGCTGCTTTGAAGATTGCTGCCCAATGTGAGCAACAACAATACAAGTTGCTTTGAAGATTTCTGCCCAATGTGAGCAACAACAATACAAGCTGCTTTCAAGATTGCTGCCCAATGTGAGCAACAACAATGCAAGCTGCTTTGAAGAGTGCTGTCCAATGTGAGCAACAACAATACAAGCTGCTTTGAAGATTTCTGCCCAATGTGAGCAACAACAATACAAGCTGCTTTCAAGATTGCTGTCCAATATGCGCAACAACAATACAAGCTGCTTTGAAGATTGCTGTCCAATGTGCACAACAACAATACAAGCTATTTTGAAGATTTCTGCCCAATGTGAGCAACAACAATACAAGCTGCTTTCAAGATTGCTGCCCAATGTGAGCAACAACGATACAAGCTGCTTTGAAGATTTCTGCCCAATGTGAGCAACAACAATACAAGCTGCTTTTAAGATTTCTGCGCAATGTGAGCAACAACAATACAACCTGCTTTGGAGATTGCTGCCCAATGTGAGCAACAACAATACAACCTGCTTTGGAGATTGCTGTCCAATGTGAGCAAGAACAATATAAGCTGCTTTGAAGATTGCTGCCGAATGTGAGCAACAACAATGCAAGCTGCTTTGAAGATTGCTGCCCAATGTGAGCAAGAACAATATAAGCTGCTTTGAAGATTGCTGCCGAATGTGAGCAACAAGCTTGCAAGCTGCTTTGAAGATTGCTGCCCAATGTGAGCAACAACAATACAAGCTGCTTTGAAGATTGCCACCCAATGTGAGCAACAACGATACAAGCTGCTTTGAAGATTTCTGCCAAATGTGAGCAACAACAATGGAAGCTGCTTTGAAGATTTCTGCCCAATGTGAGCAACAACAATACAAGCTGCTTTGAAGATTGCTGTCCAATGTGAGCAACAACAATACAAGCTGCTTTGAAGATTTCTGCCCAATGTGAGCAACAACAATACAAGCTGCTTTGAAGATTTCTGCCCAATGTGAGCAACAACAATACAACCTGCTTTGGAGATTGCTGCCCAATGTGAGCAACAACAATACAAGCTGCTTTCAAGATTGCTGTCCAATATGAGCAACAACAATACAAGCTGCTTTGAAGATTGCTGTCCAATGTGAGCAACAACAATGCAAACTGCTTTCAAGATTGCTGCCCAATGTGAGCAACAATACAAGCTGCTTTCAAGATTGCTGCCCAATGTGAGCAACAACAATGCAAGCTGCTTTGGAGATTGCTGCCCAATGTGAGCAACAACAATACAAGCTGCTTTGGAGATTGCTGTCCAATGTGAGCAACAACAATACAAGCTGCTTTGAAGATTTCTGCCCAATGTGAGCAACAACAATACAAGCTGCTTTGAAGATTGCTGCC
The DNA here is from genome assembly GCF_964187855.1 of Myxine glutinosa. Classification (NCBI taxonomy): domain Eukaryota; kingdom Metazoa; phylum Chordata; class Myxini; order Myxiniformes; family Myxinidae; genus Myxine; species Myxine glutinosa. The sequence continues at coordinate 191,995,183 of NC_136266.1, forward strand.
GAATGTGAGCAACAACAATGCAAGCTGCTTTGAAGATTGCTGCCCAATGTGAGCAACAACAATACAAGCTGCTTTGAAGATTGCTGTCGAATGTGAGCAACAACAATACAAGCTGCTTTCAAGATTGCTGCCCAATGTGAGCAACAACAATGCAAGCTGCTTTGGAGATTGCTGCCCAATGTGAGCAACAACAATACAAGCTGCTTTCAAGATTGCTGCCCAATGTGAGCAACAACAATACAAGCTGCTTTCAAGATTGCTGCCCAATGTGAGCAACAACAATACAAGCTGCTTTCAAGATTGCTGCCCAATGTGAGCAACAACAATACAAGCTACTTTGAAGATTGCTGCCCAATGTGAGCAACAACAATACAAGTTGCTTTCAAGATTGCTGCCCAATGTGAGCAACAACAATACAAGCTGCTTTGAAGATTGCTGCCCAATGTGAGCAACAACAATACAAGCTGCTTTCAAGATCGCTGCCCAATGTGAGCAACAACAATACAAGCTGCTTTGAAGATTGCTGCACAATGTGAGCAACAACGATACAAGCTGCTTTCAAGATTGCCGCCCAATGTGAGCAACAACAATACAAGCTGCTTTGAAGATTGCTGCTAAATGTGAGCAACAACAATACAAGCTGCTTTGAAGATTTCTGCCGAATGTGAGCAACAACAATGCAAGCTGCTTTGAAGATTGCTGCCCAATGTGAGCAACAACAATACAAGCTGCTTTGAAGATTGCTGCCCAATGTGAGCAACAACAATACAAGCTGCTTTGAAGATTGCTGCCCAATGTGAGCAACAACAATACAAGCTGCTTTGAAGATTGCTGCCCAATGTGAGCAACAACAATACAAGCTGCTTTGAAGATTTCTGCCCAATGTGAGCAACAACAATACAAGCTGCATTGAAGATTGCTGTCCAATGTGAGCAACAACAATACAAGCTGCTTTCAAGATTGCTGCCCAATGTGAGCAACAACAATGCAAGCTGCTTTGAATATTGCTGCCCAATGTGAGCAACAACAATAAAAGCTGCTTTCAAGATTGCTGCCGAATGTGAGCAACAACAATGCAAGCTGCTTTGAAGATTGCTGCCCAATGTGAGCAACAACAATACAAGCTGCTTTGAAGATTTCTGCCCAATGTGACAACAACAATACAAGCTGCTTTGAAGATTGCTGTCCAATGTGAGCAACAACAATACAAGCTGCTTTGAAGATTGCTGTCCAATGTGAGCAACAACAATACAAGCTGCTTTCAAGATTGCTGCCCAATGTGAGCAACAACAATGCAAGCTGCTTTGAAGATTGCTGCCCAATGTGAGCAACAACAATACAAGCTGCTTTGAAGATTTCTGCCCAATGTGAGCAACAACAATACAAGATGCTTTGAAGATTGCTGTCCAATGTGAGCAACAACAATACAAGCTGATTTCAAGATTGCTGTCCAATGTGAGCAACAACAATACAACCTGCTTTGGAGATTGCTGTCCAATGTGAGCAACAACAATACAAGCTGCTTTGAAGATTGCTGTCCAATGTGAGCAACAACAATACAAGCTGCTTTGAAGATTTCTGCCCAATGTGAGCAACAACGATACAAGCTGCTTTGAAGATTGCTGTCCAATGTGAGCAACAACAATACAAGCTGCTTTGAAGATTGCTGTCCAATATGCGCAACAACAATACAAGCTGCTTTGAAGATTGCTGTCCAATGTGCGCAACAACAATACAAGCTGCTTTGAAGATTGCTGCCCAATGTGCGCAACAACAATACAAGCTGCTTTGAAGATTGCTGTCCAATGTGCGCAACAACAATACAAGCTGCTTTGAATATTGCTGTCCAATGTGCGCAACAACAATACAAGCTGCTTTGAAGATTGCTGTCCAATGTGCACAACAACAATACAAGCTGCTTTGGAGATTGCTGCCCAATGTGAGCAACAACAATACAAGCTGCTTTGAAGATTGCTGCCCAATGTGAGCAACAACAATACAAGCTGCTTTGAAGATTTCTGCCCAATGTGAGCAACAACAATACAACCTGCTTTGGAGATTGCTGCCCAATGTGAGCAACAACAATACAAGCTGCTTTCAAGATTGCTGCCCATTGTGAGCAACAACAATACACGCTGCTTTCAAGATTGCTGTCCAATATGCGCAACAACAATACAAGCTGCTTTGAAGATTGCTGTCCAATGTGCACAACAACAATACAAGCTATTTTGAAGATTTCTGCCCAATGTGAGCAACAACAATACAAGCTGCTTTGAAGATTTCTGCCGAATGTGAGCAACAACAATGCAAGCTGCTTTGAAGATTGCTGCCCAATGTGAGCAACAACAATACAAGTTGCTTTGAAGATTTCTGCCCAATGTGAGCAACAACAATACAAGCTGCTTTCAAGATTGCTGCCCAATGTGAGCAACAACAATGCAAGCTGCTTTGAAGAGTGCTGTCCAATGTGAGCAACAACAATACAAGCTGCTTTGAAGATTTCTGCCCAATGTGAGCAACAACAATACAAGCTGCTTTCAAGATTGCTGTCCAATATGCGCAACAACAATACAAGCTGCTTTGAAGATTGCTGTCCAATGTGCACAACAACAATACAAGCTATTTTGAAGATTTCTGCCCAATGTGAGCAACAACAATACAAGCTGCTTTCAAGATTGCTGCCCAATGTGAGCAACAACGATACAAGCTGCTTTGAAGATTTCTGCCCAATGTGAGCAACAACAATACAAGCTGCTTTTAAGATTTCTGCGCAATGTGAGCAACAACAATACAACCTGCTTTGGAGATTGCTGCCCAATGTGAGCAACAACAATACAAGCTGCTTTCAAGATTGCTGTCCAATATGAGCAACAACAATACAAGCTGCTTTGAAGATTGCTGTCCAATGTGAGCAACAACAATACAAGCTGCTTTGAAGATTTCTGCCCAATGTGAGCAACAACAATACAAGCTGCTTTCAAGATTGCTGTCCAATATGAGCAACAACAATACAAGCTGCTTTGAAGATTGCTGCCCAATGTGAGCAACAACAATACAAGCTGCTTTGAAGATTGCTGCCGAATGTGAGCAACAACAATGCAAGCTGCTTTGAAGATTGCTGCCGAATGTGAGCAACAACAATACAAGCTGCTTTCAAGATTGCTGCCCAATGTGAGCAACAACAATGCAGGCTGCTTTGGAGATTGCTGCCCAATGTGAGCAACAACAATACAAGCTGCTTTCAAGATTGCTGCCCAATGTGAGCAACAACAATACAAGCTGCATTGAAGATTGCTGCCCAATGTGAGCAACAACAATGCAAGCTGCTTTCAAGATTGCTGCCCAATGTGAGCAAAAACAATACAAGCTGCTTTCAAGATTGCTGCCCAATGTGAGCAACAACAATACAAGCTGCATTGAAGATTGCTGCCCAATGTGAGCAACAACAATGCAAGCTGCTTTGAAGATTGCTGCCCAATGTGAGCAAAAACAATACAAGCTGCTTTCAAGATTGCTGCCCAATGTGAGCAAAAACAATACAAGCTGCTTTCAAGATTGCTGCCCAATGTGAGCAACAACAATACAAGCTGCATTGAAGATTGCTGCCCAATGTGAGCAACAACAATGCAAGCTGCTTTCAAGATTGCTGCCCAATGTGAGCAACAACAATACAAGCTGCTTTGAAGATTGCTACCCAATGTGAGCAACAACAATACAACCTGCTTTCAAGATTGCTGCCCAATGTGAGCAACAACAATACAAGCTGCTTTGAAGATTGCTGCCGAATGTGAGCAACAACAATGCAAGCTGCTTTGGAGATTGCTGCCCAATGTGAGCAACAACAATACAAGCTGCTTTCAAGATTGCTGCCCAATGTGAGCAACAACAATGCAAGCTGCTTTCAAGATTGCTGCCCAATGTGAGCAACAACAATACAAGCTGCTTTGAAGATTGCTGCCCAATGTGAGCAACAACAATACAAGCTGCTTTCAAGATTGCTGCCCAATGTGAGCAACAACAATACAAGCTGCTTTGAAGATTGCTGCCCAATGTGAGCAACAACAATACAAGCTGCTTTCAAGATTGCTGCCCAATGTGAGCAACAACAATACAAGCTGCTTTCAAGATTGCTGCCCAATGTGAGCAACAACAATACAAGCTGCTTTCAAGATTGCTGCCCAATGTGAGCAACAACAATACAAGCTGCTTTGAAAATTGCTGCCCAATGTGAGCAACAACAATACAAGCTGCTTTGAAGATTGCTGCCCAATGTGAGCAATAACAATACAAGCTGCTTTGAAGATTGCTGCACAATGTGAGCAACAACAATACAAGCTGCTTTCAAGATTGCCGCCCAATGTGAGCAACAACAATGCAAGCTGCTTTGAAGATTTCTGCCCAATGTGAGTAACAACAATACAAGCTGCTTTGAAGATTTCTGCCGAATGTGAGCAACAACAATGCAAGCTGCTTTGAAGATTGCTGTCCAATGTGAGCAACAACAATACAAGCTGCTTTCAAGATTGCTGCCGAATGTGAGCAACAACAATGCAAGCTGCTTTGAAGATTGCTGCCCAATGTGAGCAACAACAATACAAGCTGCTTTAAAGATTTCTGCCCAATGTGAGCAACAACAATACAAGCTGCTTTGAAGATTGCTGCCCAATGTGAGCAACAACAATGCAAGCTGCTTTGAAGATTGCTGTCCAATGTGAGCAACAACAATACAAGCTGATTTCAAGATTGCTGTCCAATGTGAGCAACAACAATACAACCTGCTTTGGAGATTGCTGTCCAATGTGAGCAACAACAATACAAGCTGCTTTGAAGATTGCTGTCCAATGTGAGCAACAACAATACAAGCTGCTTTGAAGATTGCTGCCCAATGTCAGCAACAACAATACAAGCTGCTTTGAAGGTTTCTGCCCAATGTGAGCAACAACGATACAAGCTGCTTTGAAGATTGCTGTCCAATGTGAGCAACAACAATACAAGCTGCTTTGAAGATTGCTGCCCAATGTGAGCAACAACAATACAAGCTGCTTTGAATATTGCTGCCCAATGTGAGCAACAACAATACAAGCTGCTTTGAAGATTTGTCTCGCTACCCTCCTGCACGTAATCCCAGGGTGCATCATGATGATCGAAGACGTGGTGCTGCAGCTTTAATATAGTGTTACAGCTTTAATGTGGTGCTTCATCTCTAATGTGGTGCTGCAGTTCTATTGTGGTGCTACAGCTCTATTGTGGTGCTTCAGCTCTATTGTGGTGCTTCAGCTCTATTGTGGTGCTTCAGCTCTATTGTGGTGCTTCAGCTCTATTGTGGTGCTTCAGCTATATTGTGGTGCTGCAGCTCTATTGTGGTGCTTCAGCTCTATTGTGGTGCTTCAGCTCTATTGTGGTGCTTCAGCTCTATTGTGGTGCTTCAGCTCTATTGTGGTGCTGCAGCTCTATTGTGGTGCTTCAGCTCTATTGTGGTGCTTCAGCTCTATTGTGGTGCTACAGCTCTATTGTGGTGCTACAGCTCTATTGTGATGCTAGAGCTCTATTGTGGTGCTACAGCTCTATTGTGGTGCTACAGCTCTATTGTGGTGCTACAGCTCTATTGTGGTGCTTCAGCTCTATTGTGGTGCTACAGCTCTATTGTGGTGCTACAGCTCTATTGTGGTGCTACAGCTCTATTGTGGTGCTTCAGCTCTATTGTGGTGCCACAGCTCTATTGTGGTGCTACAGCTCTATTGTGGTGCTACAGCTCTATTGTGGTGCTACAGCTCTATGGTGGTGCTACAGCTCTATTGTGGTGCTACAGCTCTATTGTGGTGCTACAGGTCTATTGTGGTGCTACAGGTCTATTGTGGTGCTACAGCTCTATTGTGGTGCTACAGCTCTATTGTGGTGCTACACCTTTAATGTCGTGCTGCACCTCTAATGTGGTGGTTGAGCGTTTTTATGGTGTGCTATGGAGCTGCCTGGTTAAACAGGTTTGAGCGGTTTGGGTGAGGCTCTGACGTCACAAAACAACAGGCACAAGCTATATATATATATATATATACAGGGGCGGATTCAGAAAACTTTTCGGGGAGTTCACTTGAGGTTAAACTATTGACAGATCGCAAAATCTACCACTGCGCCCTATTGAAGTCACAATGTATTTGTTTCTATTTTTTTTTCACTTGACAATATTTAGCTGAAAGACAGATACAGTATTGTCCTCAATGGTGATGAATGTGAGCTTGTGCCGGCCTACTGAGTGAAGTGACGGTTTACCATTTGTACGTTGTGATTGTTAGCTCTGTCGCCACTGTCTCCACTAAAGGATGTCCGGAAGCTCCACTCTCCGTGCATTTCGCCTTGCAGAGTCATCAATGTCATTTCTATCTAAATTCACGTCATAGTGAATGAGCGTTCGTAGCGTTAGATCCATTCATTTGATCTTCACACATTGTTGTCTGCAGTGTCTCAGTCCGCTAATGGAGGCTCACTCACACTCGCACGATGTTATGGGCATCGTGCAGAAGAGACGTATCAGGCAGTGGATGTCGGGAAAGAATGGTCTGTTTGGCTGCTTGAGGGTTTTTGCTGCTGTGTTTGGGACCTCTGATGTTGACTTACCTTTCCACTCCAACTGGCAGCTGTGCACCTCTGTATCAGCTGTTATTGGTGATGGCAGGTCATCTTGGTAGAATGCACCAGTTCACTGATGACTTGTGTCTACTGTCCCAAACGAGCAGGTCACAGATGGGACGAGATGCAATGTTTGTGCGACCCGTCGCATGTGCTCGGTGAAGTGGGCGTTTGGTTCGATGAGCGGGTCCGAAGTCATTGGCCGGAGCCAGCAGCGGCGGAAGCATCATTGGAGGAGACGCACCAGATCTAGAGATTTGCACGATGGTACCGGGAGCGACTCGGTTTCCAGGACCAGAAAAGATGATACCTGGGACTCTGAAGGTTGCGTACACCTTTAATCCGTAGCTCCTTTGCGCACGTGGTTGGTCGGCATCTAGTTGGCGTTGTTGTCCAAAGTGGTAGCTCATGGCTTGCAATATGTAGAAATGAATGCACGTCTCACTTTGAGGAAGCAACTTTTGTTTGTAGTTAAGATACACGATTCAACACACCAAGTGGAAACTCCATTTTAAAATGATAGATGCATCATGGATGTTGTGATTATTTACATTTGTTAACAAAGAAAAAATCTCCAAGAGGGTCACACTCAAGTACACAAAACAATAAAAAATGCAAATGAGTCCGGGAAAAACCGGTTACTATATCCGGACCTGGTGATACCCAGTCCAAGCATCAACTTACTTCCTCCACAGGAAAATTGAGGTGCGGTACTCGACGACAAGGCCTCGGGCTTGTCACTATCCGAGTCGAAAGAAGAGCTGAAGGTTTTGGAATCTTGCGACGGATCTTCACAACGATGTAAATACAAAAACAAATAATATACAGATCAACAAAAACATCGAACGGGCACAAAATGTGATGAAAAGAATCCGAGTACTAAACCTAACGTCGCCATTATGGATCACCAGACCGTCGTAACAATGGACGATGTAACAACTGAAGGTTTGAATTACCTGATGAAGTAGTTCAGGATTGCACTGCGATTTGCTGTCCAGAAGAGGATGGTCCAGAAAATATTTCCCTTCGCTTCGGAGCCAAATCTGGACACTGCGTATCAGGAATTAACACAGAACTAGAGGAGAATAGTAACGTGGCTCGGATTAATTGCTGCGTCGAAGAACAAGACCGAAAGTAGACGGGCTTGTAAAATATTATAAACCACAAACACAACGGATTCGGTTTTTAAAAAGTCGCTAATGCTGTTTAGAACATTAAACAAAGAAATTTGGAGGAATCCCGACATCACGAGGTAAGTTTTACTTACTGAGGGAAGATCTACTGTAATCTATATACCCCAAAAGGGTTGGTACGTACCATATTGCTTGAAGAGACGTAACACCGATGCTTTTGATATTTGATGGTTATTTTAACAATCGGTTTGTTTGTGTTTCACACTAAATGCAAAACGTACAGGTAGAGCATGGCGATTGTTATATATGACAGGTTCGACGATATGTTTAGCATGAACGGCAGATAAAACAAAATGGCGGCGCGTGGAGAGTCAGCCACAGCACCGCCGTAATGACATCAGACGTAATCCCATCACCCTGTCATGTGACCAGATTCTCAGCTCTGATTGGTATACGTTTAAGGGGACATGTATAATACATACATACATACATACAGACGGACAAACACTGTTCTAGACGGCTTTGACCTATGGGCTATGCCGTAAAAAGATGCGTGCGAGTGTCCATTTGTCCAATGATATCTCGCACGACGATCATGTGATAGATTAGAACGGCACTCGGTAGGGAGCATATCTCTGCCAGGTTTAACAGTTTACGTTTTGTATCCCCCACTGATAAACCGGATCTGGATTCGGACCTGAACCAAAACCTAATCGGCTTCTTAGGCCACATAAAAATTAAAAGTTGTTGAGCGTCCTTTTTTCTCAAAAGTTCGGGTAGGGAGGGAGGTTTTTATTTTTATTTTTTATATTTTTTTCCTACTTTCCATTGAGTTTTGTTGACATGGAAAAATATGAAATAAAGACTCCTTTCTCCTCAAAATGATTTTATTTCTCCATTCATCGGGTTCCATCCTGTGATCCGTGGCCATGTCTGCAGCCAACACAAATTTGAGAAATGAGCCAAGAGTCTTTGTCACATCAGAAACTTTGCAAGCTGGTGAAACTTTCGTCATGTCAGTTTTACTGGGGCCGGCGAATACTTTGACAAAAGTACCGCGTGTATCGTCAGGCAATGGCTCCCCTATCCCCATCATACTTGCCGTCTGAGAACTCTGCATAGAAGTCCGAGATTGTAACATCCAACTCGATATTGCACGCAAACCAGTCCTTCACCGTCTTGGAAGAGCCCTCACGGGCTATTGATGCTATCACAATAGGCATTTCAAGCCGATTCTATCACGAATCGATACAGATTTCAGCGGGAAAAATCTCACACAATGGCCGCCATGAATGGCCAACGTAAAATGGGTGAAGTTGCCCGAGGCACTCGCGACGCTCTGCGCAGCACGCACTGCACATGCGGTGCAGAACGGCGCCAAATTTGAATGTGAAAAGATCGTTTTTTTGTTTTTTTTCAAAATAAAAAATAAAAAAAGTTTCGGGTCGGGTGTGTTTCGTAGGGTCGGGCGGGGATGGTCAACACCTCTTTTTTTTATCTGGCCTTATTGTCGCCTAACCAACTCAGCCACCAAGTTTAGTTATATAACGTCCAAAACTTGAATTATCGTTCGAAAATTCTGGTGAAGAATCAATTATGAAATTAAATAATTATCGTATCTGGATCCTGAGCCGGATCTTCACTAAAATCGAATCGATTATTCCTTGTCACAAACCCAACCTGTCCACCAGGTTTTTATTTTTTGGGGGTTTTTTTGTACAAGATCGAGGCTCGTGTAAGAGCTACCATTGATCACATAAAAACAAACTGACACATAAAACATACAATAAAGGGAGTAGGAGACAAGATGGGGAGAGAGAGGGAAGCACACAAGTACAACAATGGAGAACAGGGACATCGCGAGATCTGTGGGAGGGAGAGGGCTTGGGGGGAGGAGGCATGGGAAGGGTTGAGGTATAAAACACATGGACACTGCTCGGACTTCCAGGAAAGTTGTTGGTATTTCAGGAAAATGGATCTGGGGGACATAGCACAGACAGCTGTTTCGTCTGAATCCATCCACAACTTTTTGAAATATCATTCTATATGTCGTTTTTTGACCAATCGCTCCATGGTGAAGATTCACTTTAAAAAATTCTCATATCTGGATCCGTATTCGGATCTTCACCAAAATCAAAACAATTCTTTCTTGTCACAAACCCAACCTGCCCGCCAAGTTTTGGCCGAATCCATCCACAACTTATTGAAATATCGTGCGATATATTGTTGTTGCCCTATCTCTCAATGGCAAAGAATCACTTAAAAAAATTAATAATTTTCGTATCCGGATTGGGATTCAGATTTTCACAAAATTCAAATAACCTCGTCCATGTCACACACTCAACATGCCCACCAGATTTCATCTAAATCCGTCAATAACTTTTTGAGATATCCTGCACCTGCACCTGCACGCAAACAAATGACAGCGGTGAAAACAACCTCTGTCCATTCCAGATGGCAGAGGTAAAAAGGTAGGGGCGGAGGTAGGAGGGAGGGGGGGTTCTCGTGCACCCAGTGAACCCCCCCCCCCTAGATCCACCCCTGATATATATATATATATATATATATATATATATATATATATATATAATTGGTATTTCAGATTGTGATATCTCTGAGGATATCCCGGAGACTCAATAGCTCAGTGGGCTGTCATCATGCAAGTGATGAGGTTCCTGGGTTCGAGTCAAAAAATTTTTACACTATCCCCATGCAGGAATTTACTTCCCGTTTCATATATATATATATATATATATATATATATATATATATATATATATATATATATATATATATATATATATATATATATATATATATATATATATATATATATATATATATATATATATATATATATATATTGTTATGGTTTTGCGAATAAAGTCAACCCCCCCTATAGTTAGTTACACCACAACCTGTAGCCTCCAGTAGTTAGTTATTTCTTATTAAATGTAAAGCATAGGCCCTTTCCAGTGTTTAGAAAGAAAGCAAATAATGCGTTGAGTCAGGCAGGATGATTGTAGGTCTCGTTGAAGCCTAAATTGCCTCGTCATGGGAATAGACTAGGCCCTGCAGGCCCGAAGGAGGAATAGAACCTTCCCCGAAGGAGGAACGAGACATTCGTGGGAGGAGGGGCAGCGAGCAACCAACGGGAGCTAAAGGGAAGGCAGGGGCGGGTGACCGAGGGTGGCCAATGAGGGGCTGTCACGTCACGTGACCCCCGGCCACCAATTGAGAACCATGGAACATTCAGGAAGGGGTTCGGGTGTTATACAACCCGGCCCATAACACATTCTGGTCCGGCTCCTGCTCTGTTGCTCTTGCTCATGCTCGGTCCTCTGGTTCCTGCTCCTGGATCGTCGTCATCGCTCTTTGTTCCTGCCGCGATCGTCTCCGGCTGTTGGCGCCTTGGATTGGAGCAATTCCTGGTGTTTTTGTCCACCGTGCTGATCGACTGAGTGGGCAGCCCTGCGTGCGCGTCTGCCGAGCCGGTCCTCGCACGTTCGCTGCATGACCGAGCCCATCCGGGCGAGCTGCACTAAGCCGGCCGAGCCAAGAAGCGGCCGCGCTTCCCCACGCATTACCCTTTCCCCCTTCCCAGAACGAATGAGGGCCCTTGTCTGGGCATATACAGTAGGTAAGGATGCTAAGGTTCTCTGCTTTGTCTCTGTTCAGTACATACCTGAAATTAAATACTGTGTTTGGTACTTACAACCTGGCCATCGTTGTCATTTTCCATTCATTGACCGAGCATCGCCCGAATTAAAACCGCTCAATCGGGTCCGAAGTACGCTTAGTGTAAAGGCACGGGTCACGCAATGCACAACCGCTCGGGTGTCAGAAATAAGATTGACTTGTGCGGGTTTCAGTCCACGTCCTCAGGGCTGCGTGTGTCCGAAGGTATCCGGGTTGTGACTGCTAACCTTCCACTCGCAGCTGCGGGCTTGGCGGCTGAAGTTGCTTGGCAATCCGCCGAACGCGAGCTTAGTCACGGTCAACGGCCCCGTGGACCCATGGACTGAGGAGGGGTCGAGGCCTCACCCACCTGGTGTACCTCCCCATTCCCGGATATCCGCAACAATATATATATATATATATACGTATATATATATATATATTGTTGCGGATCTGCCGCCGGCCTTCTCCTTTTATCAAGGGGGGATTAATCCCCTTGTCTTTACTGACCTGGCGCGACCCGAGACCTATTACGTCCCTTCCGGACAGTGCCAAATAGAGTTTCGGGACCAAATTCGCTCGTACCTAAGTACTAGTGCTGCCCTGGAAGCGAGGTAATAAGCCTCGCATGAACCACGTGTGATGGTAATATGCCGAGCGGTTTGCATACACGTGATCCACGCCATTATAGATAGTGGAACCCGATTCAAGCGGTTTTACTCGTGCCAAGCTTAGTCAATGGAGAAATCACAAAGACGATCGAATTCAGAAGAAAAGGAGGAACAAATAGATTTAATTATTATGGCATGTATTTTCAGCTCAGGACGAAGAGACACAGGGCAGCTTAGACAGTCTTAATTCTTAATACCCAAGGACAAACGGGCCCGTCTCACTCACACTCACACGGGGATTGCAGATGGGCAGGATGATGTTCTCCAGCGCCGCGGTGGTCGTCCAGGATCGGTCCCGTCTCACTCTCCACAGTCCCCGGCACGTCCCACGAGGATGGAGGTAGGCGAAGGCAGGAACTCGTATTGTGTCGCTCAAACAAACGGGTAATCTCCGGGTGAACGGTAGAGGGCGGACTTTGCACATCTGGTGGTTATTCAGCCGCGTTCACTCGCTTTGGCTGAACCGCGCAAGTTATCAACGCACTGACTGCGCCCACGTATCCCTCGTAACCAAGTTCATACAGTGCGAGTGATCCTCTTCAAGCGCGTCTCCCTTCTCAGAACTCACTCCAGCGCACCTCTCCCATAACTCTGGGGGCTCCCGACTCAACTAGCACGCAACTCTCCCATAACACGGGGCTCCCGACTCAACTAGCACGCAACTCAACTCAACTTGACGAGCGTGTCTCCCTCCTCATAACTGGGGGCTCCCGACTCAACTAGCGCACAACCCAACTCAACTTGACGAGCGCCTCTCCCTCCTCATAACTGGGGGCTCCCGACTCAACTAGCGCGCAACTCAACTGAGGTGGGGGCTTCGCGCGATCGGTTTTATTGCCAACCCCTTAGCCCAATCTATGTTCCAACCATGCCCTGTGACGCAGTTCTGCAGCCACACGCTGTGAGCCCTGATTAGTGGTGCATGCTTACAGTCATCGCCTCGCCGTTAAGCCGACCTCAACCATCCTCCACCTTCCGAGGCCCACCTCGTGTTAACTCGCGCCCAACACAACCAGGGCTTTTTAGCCGCAATGGATCGAGCCTATGGACGTGGAATGGTTTGTAGAAGTCGGGCCTATCTTCCTGTCTTTACACAACGCAGGATTAACATAGGAAGGAGCCTACTCTCACATATACTAAGACATAACTATACTACAAATGAGGCTACATGTTGCTCGTGTGACTAACTATGGGGGGCAACCTTAAACCTTTATTGACTTTCACTGTACAAGTCTCAAAACCGTAGCACTGCCCCCCTCCCTCGTCAGTCTCGTCCCCGAGTCGAACCCACACAAGTGGGAACGACCGGTTTTGAGAAAGACTTGGGACTCGTTTTTAATTACATGTGACACTTAGATGTGGTTCCCCTCTAACATTTACTCTAACCCGTGTATGTGATAGTTTTACAACACTAAATATGTCCCACCTACTACGTTGTGTAACTAACTAACAGACTCGCACCCACAACTAACCGAATTGCGGAATTAATTCTCAAACTACACATAAAGCCGGTGGGTAGCATCTTATTTACAACCACTAAACCTAATTATTTACATCTCTATAACCCAGGAACTTTTCTTTTTTTGTGGAAAGAGGATTGGAGGGGAGAAAAAGCACAGCAATGCACCAATACACAAAACACATTCATCAAAAGAGTTCACAGTTCACCATTTTCTGCTGGGCCGCATCTTCTTCTTGCTTCATCTTCTGTGTGCAATAAAAAGTTAAAGTTCTTCTTTCCTCTGGCACACCAGGATAAAATGTACAAGAACCCATGTTCGTTTTTATTTGTCAGCAGGGCCAACCCTATGTGGTCCAACTGCGTGACATTGATGCCACTTAAAACCAGTGGTCCGAAGATGCAAGGTAAGTTTGCAGCAAATGACTGCTCAGCAAAGTGTAAAGCCACAAAACGTGTGGTCCATGTGTAATGTGGTGCAGCAAGGTGTCTGTGCATGTGCAGCAAAGTTATAATAAAGAGTATGGCAGCAAAGCACTGCGAAGTTCATCTGCACAGGCGTAGCAATGTGCAGCCGCACAGGTGTCGCAAGGTGCAGCTGCACAGGTGTAACACGGTGCAGCCGCACAGTTCGAGGTTGCTGCACAACTCCTCCTCCAAAGTGGGTCCATGGGTGGGGAGGAGAGACAAAGCACAGTTAGCAAAGGAAAGGCGCAAGGGTACACATCAATCAAGGCAATGCAGCATGAGGGGCGCGGGAGAGCGACCAGAGCAAGCTCGTCCCTAACCGTTCGTACCCCCTCCCCCACCCCCTCCCCCCCCGGCCCATGTCAGCTTACACTACCCTGGCCCTTCCTTGTATTTACAAATTACAAATCCGTCTCTACGTCTTGTCTCCCATATCCCCTTCTAAGCCGAATTCGTCGTCCAATCCCTCCCAAGAAGGAAGAGATGGAATGAACACACAATGTCACATCACGTCGAGATGCGTCTTACTCACTCAAATCATTGCACTTGGTGCTGGTGCGGAGCTTTGTTACCCTGGTGAATTAATGTGGATGGCGCAAAGGGAATTCCTCAAATCCTAACTACTCTAATTACATTAACTCACTTACTCTAACCCGGGGTCATGCCCTGCCAATCGGCATCTTTAAACTGTGCGGTTCTAAAAACCAATTCCCATTGACCACCTGGTGCCTTACGAATTTGGGTCTCACTCCCCAATTTTTCAATCTGTGCCTTTGCACAACTTCGGGGCTGGGTCTTGTGGCTCCACCAGCAGGTCTACCTACCTGCGCACCTCCGCCAATGAAGTCGCCACCCGAGCTTACCTTGCTCCTTGCGACTACCTAAATTGGGAAAGGCCCCTCCTGGCTCTCTCACCCCATGATGCCCTCTCTGGCATTGGGCTACCCGGGTCCTTCTCCTGGATCCTCGGGCCCCACCGAACACTACTCATAACTCTAATTGGCCCCCAGAGCCTACCTGCAGCCTCACCTGGCCAACAGACTACCAGTGGCGGAGTGCTCCAATAACCATACGCACCAACAAAGCCCACACGCCCAGCCATTCCACATACTCATGCACCCATCCAAGCACTTCTTGCTACTTCCTGCACCACAGATGTCAATATCCAATAATTTACCTAAGCCCTCTACCTGACTTTAAAGTACCCACCCCGGGTATTCGTGAAGGGGTCCATCTCCCCCCATTCACTCCTTCGCACCATGCATTCCACACCTTCTATCCCACACCAAGCATTCCACGCCATTTATTCTCACAAACACCAAGCTGTCTTGCACACCTCTTGTGCTCACACACCTGTTCCCCACTTGCACACCATGCAAGTCAATTCACTTCAACACACTCCATTCGTCCTCAATACACCACCTCTGGTTATCCCCAACCAATTCCTCATTTGCGCCTCATTCTCAAGCTCAATACACACAGTGATTCTCATTCGCACAGCATCATCTAACTAACTACTTCTCCTCCTAATACTCGTGCTTCCCCGTCTTCCCTTACACTAAGCACACCCTCGTCATTATCATCCAGCTAAGCTAACTACGTCCCCTCTACCTGTACCATGTCCCTACTTAAATCTTGTCCCTACTGTCATTTACTAAATCCCGAACATTATCCAAGCCCGCCCTCGGCTAGTTTACACTGCCACCCCATAATCTATTGCTCATGTGCCCCAAGTGAGGAATGGTGAAACTGCCATTGCTCTACGCCGGGTACCATTCGCAAACACTATTACCATTCGTCCACGCCACTTGAGCCTCTCGGTGCGGAAATACATTTTCATAGCTCGGCTTTGAAAAGCCGAGCAATGCATGCGGGTGGTTGGTCTACTGTTGGTTGGGTCCGTCCGGCATTTTCGATTCAGGGGAGGAGGCATGCTTGGGCCAAGGTTCAAGGCGCCATCTCAGCGCGAGGCCTTGCGATCCCATGCACGATGGCCCAAACACCCACAGTCGGAGCACCGCGCCCGCCAGGGGGCGCCTTTCCTACCCCCCCTCGAACCGTGCCAATCGCCTTTACCGCCAAGGCGCGGCACCGACCATACAGGGCGGGGCCCGGCACGAATCGTGCACACCACCGTGGCAACGATCCCCGCCGATCCCCGCTGCACACAAAGCACACCGGGCACCGAGGGCTTAGCGTCGGCTATACGTCGCCCTAAACGCTACCCCGGTCTGCGTCGATGCCCGGGCCGCGTTCTCACCCCATGCGACCCATTAATCACTCACACATCGCGGCGCTCCAGCGCCTCCCATACACTCCCTGCATTCCATTACCGCACGCTCTCGTGCACACCACTCAGGCGCACTCATACCACTCATACACTCCGTTACACACTTTTCCTCCACACACTTCATCACACAATCGGCCATCGCACACTCGCTTGTTACACACTCTGTAACAACCATGGGTGTGCACTCTCCCGGTACACACCCAATCAGCGCACACTTACCCACGGGTGTGCACTCTCCTGTTGCACACCCAATCACATGCTCTGGTGTGCACTCCTGCACACTCACTTCAACATGCTCTGGTGTGCATCCTCTCTCACTCTCCTCGGCCATCGCACACTCGGTTTCACACTCTCGCTATGGTGCACACTTCCTTCGCACACGCGCACCATTCACCCTCATACAAAGGACCTTCCACGGGCACCCGGGCTCCGTCTATATCCCAAGCGCGCCAAAAATGTTTTCCCGCCAAACACTTTCGCGCCATACACACCCCTACTCACCTTCGGGATTCTCTTCTCCGCCAGCACCTGCAAACCTTCATTTTTGTTAGGAAGCATGACATCACAATGCAAATCCAGACTTTGAGTGCATTCCATTTCTTCCCTCTGTACTATATCTCCTATTTCTGACTCTGCCGTCTCTTCAATTCAATTATAACCATTTCATTTATTTTTCCTATTTCCTCGACGACCGCCGGTGCGCTTAAAATTTCCTTCTCCAATTCGGCGGCCGTCGGCTTTTCCATTCCCCACGTCGCGATTTCTACACCCTCGGTCACTCCGGCCGCGCTCTGCCCAAGCTCGCTCTCCACGCATTCCTCACACCGCGTTACCCCGTCGCGTACCAATGCGACTTCCTCGCTCAACCTGCGTTCAATGTCCTCCCCTATTTCTTTTATTAACTCCCCTCAGGTGTCCATTTTTGCATTCATTTCATTTATGTCATTCTTTTGGGCGTCAATTATTTCCCTTTTCCATTTGTTCCCCATCTCTCTCATTTCTGCCATGAATTGCGCCATGAAGGATTGCATATCCATAACCCCCACTTGCGCAGCGGGCACGGCCCGCGCCGCCACGTGCGAGGCGCCACCATTTTCTTCCCCTACTGCCGGCCCCTCATCAATGTCCTCCTCTTCCCCCAATTCTTCCTGTGGGTCCTGGGTTATCGATTCTACGTTATCTACCTCCTCTTCTACCCCCACCGGCATTCCACCGCTTTGGCTAGCCATGGCATGAATAAAATTTTGGATTTAAAACTAAATTTTGGTCACTCGTAATTTGGAGCCAATTCGTCCAAAAAAAATTAGTAGGGTTCCAAATCCCACTCCCCGACACCAAATGTTGTGGATCTGCCGCCGGCCTTCTCCCTTTATCAAGGGGGGATTAATCCCCTTGTCTTTACTGAACTGGCGTGACCCGAGACCTATTACGTCCCTTCCGGACAGCACCAAATAGGGTTTCAGGACCAAATTCACTCGTACCTAAGTACTAGCGCTGCCCTCGAAGCGAGGAAATAAGCATCGCATGAACCACGTGTGATGGTAATACACCGAGCGGTTTGCGTACACGTGATCCGTGCCGTTATAGATAGTGGAACCCGATTCAAGCGGTTTAACTCGTGCCATGCTTAGTCAATGGAGAAATCACAAAGACGATCGAATTCAGAAGAAAAGAAAGAACAAATAGATTTAATTATTATGGCACATATTTACAGCTCAGGACGAAGAGACACAGGGCAGCTTAGACAGTCTTAATTCTTAATACCCAAGGACAAACGGGCCCGTCTCACTCACACTCACACGGGGATTGCAGATGGGCAGGATGATGTTCTCAAGCGCCGCGGTGGTCGTCCAGGATCGGCCCCGTCTCACTCTCCACGGTCCCCGGCACGTCCCGCGAAGATGGAGGTAGGCGAAGGCAGGAACTCGTATCGTGTCACTCGAACAAACGGGTAATCTCGGGGCGAACGGTAGAGAGCGGACTTTGCGTGGCTGGTGGTTATTCAGCCGCGTTCACTCGCTTTGGCTGAACCGCGCAAGTTATCAACGCCCTGTCTGCACCCACGTATCCCTCGTAACCAAGTTCATACAGTGCGAGTGATCCTCTTCAAGGGCGTCTCCCTTCTCAGAACTCACTCCAGCGCACCTCTCCCATAACTCTGGGGGCTCCCGACTCAACTAGCGCGCAACTCTCCCATAACTCGGGGCTCCCGACTCAACTAGCGCACAACTCAACAACTTGACGAGCGCCTCTCCCTCCTCATAAATGGGGGCTCCCGACATCTAGCACGCAACTCAACTGAGTTGGGGGCTTCGCACGATCGTTTTAATTTCCAACCCCTTAGCCCAATCGATGTTCCAACTATGCCCTGTGACACAGTGCTGCAGCCACACGCTGTGAGCCCTGATTGGTGGCTCATGCTTACCGTCATCGCCTCGCCGCTGCGCCGACCTCAACCCTCCTCCACCTTCCGAGGCCCACCTCGTGTTAACTCGCGCCCAACACAACCAGGGCTTTTTAGCCGCAATGGATCGAGCCTATGGACGTGGAATGGTTTGAAGAAGTAGGGCCTATCCTCCTGTCTTTACACAACGCAGGATTAACATTGGAAGGGGCCTACTATCACATATACTAAGACATAACTATACTACAAATGAGGCTACATGTTGCTCGTGTGACTAACTATGGGGGGCGTCCTTTAACCTTTATTGACTTTTACTGTACAAATCTCAAAACCGTAGCAGTGTGTATATATATATATATATATATATATATATATATATATATATATTTAGAATTTGAAGGTTGCGGAGGAAGTGCCGCCCTCGTGACACCTCTTTATTGAACTCTTCACTTCTTGTGTTTGTAATTTTTCGAATCCAAACTACAGCACTCATCCGATTAATCCTCTGCTACGTCTATCATCTTCTGTATTTGTTACATGTGCATACGTACACTGTACCATGTACACCTGTTGATATATTTTATTTGTATGTGTTACATGTGCGTACGTACACTGTACCATGTATATCTGTTGATATATTTTATTTGTATGTGTTACATGTGCGTACGTACACTGTACCATGTACACCTGTTGATATATTTTATTTATTTGTAATTTATTTGTAATTTTTCGAATCCAAACTACAGCACTCATCCGATTATTCCTTCTGCTACGTCTATCATCTTCTGTATTTGTTACATGTGCATACGTACACTGTACCATGTACACCTGTTGATATATTTTATTTGTATGTGTTACATGTACGTACGTACACTGTACCATGTATATCTGTTGACATATTTTATTTGTATGTGTTACATGTGCGTACGTACACTGAACCATGTACACCTGTTGATATATTTTATTTGTATGTGTTACATGTGCGTATGTACAATGTACCATGCACACCTGTTGATGTTTTTTTATTGATACTCGGGGTTGACACAGAGCCATAGACACCTTTTAAATATTTCACCACATATTGCAGCACCCCGAACCCACCCAGCACCCTGAACCCACCCATAACCCCGAACCCACCCAAAACCCTGAACCCACCCAGCACCTCGAACCCACCAAGTACCCCGAACCCACCCAGTACCACGAACCCACCCATCACCCCGAACCCACCCAGCACTCCGAACCCACGCAGCACCCCGAACCCACGCAGCACCCCGAACCCACGCAGTACCCCGAACCCACACAGTACCCCGAACCCACCTATAACCACGAACCCACCCATAACCCCGAACCCACCCAGTACCCCGAACCCTCCCATAACCCCGAATCCACCAGCACCCCGAATCCACCCAGCACCCCAAACCCACCCATAACCCCGGGCCCTCCCATAATCCCGAACCCTCCCATAACCCCGAATCCACCCATAATCAGTGAACCCTCCCATAACCCCGAACCCACCCATAACCCCGAACACTCCCATAACCCCGAACCCTCCCATAACCCCGAACCCACCCATAACCCGATCCCACCCAGCACCCCGAACCCAATCAGCACCCCGAACCCAATCAGCACCCCGAACCCACCCATAACCCCGAACCCACCCATAACCCCGAACCCACCCAGCACCACGAACCCACCCATAACCCTGAACCCACCCAAAACCCTGAACCCACCCCGCACCTCGAATCCACCAAGTACCCCGAACCCACCCAGTACCACGAACCCACCCATCACCCCGAACCCACCCAGCACCCCGAACCCACACAGTACCCCGAACCCACACAGTACCCCGAACCCACCTATAACCCCGAACCCACCCAGTACCCCGAACCCTCCCATAACCCCGAATCCACCAGCACCCCGAATCCACCCAGCACCCCGAACCCACCCATAACCCCGGGCCCTCCCATAATCCCGAACCCTCCCATAACCGCGAATCCACCCATAATCCCGAACCCTCCCATAAACCCGAACGCTCCCATTAACACCGAACCCACCCAGAACCCCGAACCCACCCATAACCCCGAACCCACCCATTACCCTGAACCCTCCCATAACCCCGAACCCACCCAGTACACCAAACCCACCCATAACCCCAGACCCTCGCATAATCCCGAACCCTCCCATAAACCTGAACCCTCCCATTAACACCAAACCCACCCAGCACCCCAACCCTCTCATGTTTACTCCAAACTTACTTATTTCCTACTTGTATAGTTTGTATTATTCTGTGAATACAATTTTTCTTTGAACGTTGTGACCGTTTGCGGTTTGCTTGATTTGTTGTGACGTTGGTTATTTATTAGCCCCCGTTGGACTTTGTTTCGAAACGGGGGCTAATGGATTGGGTCTTGTCTGTACATCCGTGCGTGCGTCAGCAACAATATATTGAACATGCATGGGCCGATTTTGTTCAACCTCTGCACAAGTAGAGTGAGTACATGATGGCACGAGACATCGTCCTTTCTGTTGGTTACAGCATATAGGAGTGCAGGATAGCCTTGATCTGTCCGTTTCTGAAGACGACCAGCGTTACTGTCTGTCTTCTGACATATCAGGCAAGCAGGATTGTTTTGTATCGGGCCGCTTTCTCTTCAGCCGCTTGGTTGAGAACTCAGGCTCCATGATTCAGGCTGCAGGTCCTGCAGCAGAAATCTTTTTAAAAATCACATGTTTCGGTCAAAAAATAAAGGGCGCATATACAAAAATGGCCACAATTTTTTTAGCAAGATAAAAATAATGAAAAAATGAAAAAATATCGGGGGCGCTTTTGCATAAAGATGATTCTAAATCATTTGGAAAGGTTTTTTAAGTGTATTTCTCAACTTGATGTTGTCAACACATGTGTTCTGTGTATCTGGGATGCATTTATTGACAGCCAGTGTTTCCCACAGATCTGAAATATACTTATTCCTATTATTCCTAGGTGGTAGCCTATTCGGGGGGGGGGGGGGAGGGGTCTGGCGGTCCTCCCCCAGAAAATTTTGAGCGTCAAACACTTATTTTCCAGCATTCTGGTGAAAAATTAGCTTATCATATTTAGCCAGTACAACTTTGCTGCACGTTGTTGCGCATGTTTTCTGAATACAGTCGAACGTTAGCCTTGGACAAACACGTGTGCCTGCCTACCTACCTGGCATACAGGTCTACCAAGCTAGCTAGCATACAGGTCTACCAAGCTAGCTCGCGTACAGGTCTACCAAGCTAGCTAGCATACAGGTCTACCAAGCTAGCTAGCATACAGGTCTACCAAGCTAGCTAGCATACAGGTCTACCAAGCTAGCTAGCATACAGGTCTACCAAGCGAGCTAGCATACAGGTCTACCAAGCTAGCTAGCATACAGGTCTACCAAGCTAGCTAGCATACAGGTCTACCAAGCGAGCTAGCATACAGGTCTACCAAGCTAGCTAGCGTACAGGTCTACCAAGCTAGCTAGCACACAGGTCTACCAAGCTCGCTAGCATACAGGTCTACCAAGCTAGCTAGCATACAGGTCTACCAAGCTAGCTAGCATACAGGTCTACCAAGCTAGCTAGCATACAGGTCTACCAAGCTAGCTAGCATACAGGTCTACCAAGCTAGCTAGCATACAGGTCTACCAAGCTAGCTAGCATACAGGTCTACCAAGCTAGCAAGCATACAAGTCTACCAAGCTGGCTAGCATACAGGTCTACCAAGATAGCTAGCATACAGGTCTACCAAGCTAGCTAGCATACAGGTCTACCAAGCTAGCTAGCATACAGGTCTACCAAGCTAGGTAGCATACAGATCTACCAAGCTAGCGAGCATACAGGTCTACCAAGGTAGCTAGCATACAGGTCTACCAAGCTAGCTAGCATACAGGTCTACCAAGCCAGCTAGCATACAGGTCTACCAAGCCAGCTAGCATACAGGTCTACCAAGCCAGCTAGCATACAGGTCTACCAGGCCAGCTAGCATACAGGTCTACCAAGCCAGCTAGCATACAGGTCTACCAAGCTCGCTAACATCCCGGTCTCCCAAGCCCGCTAGCATACAGGTCTACCAAGCCCGCTAGCATACAGGTCTACCAAGCCAGCTAGCATACAGGTCTACCAAGCTAGCTAGCATACAGGTCTACCAATCCAGCTGGTATACAGGTCTACCAATCCAGCTAGCATACAGGTCTACCAAGCCAGCTAGCATACAGGTCTATCAAGCTAGCTAGCATACAGGTCTACCAAACTAGCTAGCATACAAGTCTACCAAGCTCACTAGCATACAGGTCTACCAAGCTCGCTAGCATACAGGTCGACCAAGCTAACCAGCATACAGGTCTACCAAGCTAGCTAGCGTTCAGGTCTACCAAGCTAGCTAGCATACAGGTCTACCAAGCTAGCTAGCATACAGGTCTACCAAGGCAGCTAGCATACAGGTCTACCAAGCGAGCTAGCATACAGGTCTACCAAGCTAGCTAGCATACAGGTCTACCAAGCTATCTAGCATACAGGTCTACCAAGCTAGCTAGCATACAGGTCTACCAAGCAAGCTAACATACAGGTCTACCAAGCTAGCTAGCATACAGGTCGACCAAGCTAGCTAGCATACAGGTCTACCAAGCTAGCTAGCATACAGGTCTACCAAGCTAGCTAGCATACAGGTCTACCAAGCTAGCTAGCATACAGGTCTACCAAGCTAGCTAACATACAGGTCTACCAAGCTAGCTAGCATACAGGTCGACCAAGCTAGCTAGCATACAGGTCTACCAAGCTAGCTAGCATACAGGTCTACCAAGCTAGCTAGCATACAGGTCTACCAAGCTAGCTAGCATACAGGTTTACCAAGCTCACTAGCATACAGGTCTACCAAGCTAGCTAGCATACAGGTCTACCAAACTAGCTAGCATACAGGTCTACCAAGCTAGCTAACATACAGGTCAACCAAGCTAGCTAGCATACAGGTCTACCAAGCTAGCTAGCATACAGGTCTACCAAGCTAGCTAGCATACAGTTCTACCAAGCTAGCTAACATACATGTCTACCAAGCTAGCTAGCATACAGGTCTACCAAGCTAGCTAGCATACAGGTCTATCAAGTTAGCTAGCATACAGGTCTACCAAGCTAGCGAGCATACAGGTCTACCAAGCAAGCTAGCATACAGGTCTACCAAGCTAGCTGGCATACAGGTCTACCAAGCTAGCTGGCATACAGGTCTACCAAGCTAGCTAGCATATAGGTCTACAAAGCTAGCTAGCATACAGGTCTACCAAGCTAGCTAACATACAGGTATACCAAGCTAGCTAGCATACAGGTCTACCAAGCTAGCTAACATACAGGTTTACCAAGCTCGCTAGCATACAGGTCTACCAAGCTAGCTAGCATACAGGTCTACCAAGCTAGCTAGCATACAGGTCTACCAAGCTAGCTAGCATACAGGTCTACCAAGCTAGCTAGCGTACAGGTCTACCAAGCTAGCTAGTGTACAGGTCTACCAATCTAGCTAGCGTACAGGTCTACCAATCTAGCTAGCATACAGGTCTACCAAGCTAGCTAGCATACAGGTCTACCAAGCCAGCTAGCATACAGGTCTACCAAGCTAGCCAGCATACAGGTCTACCAAGCTAGCTAGCATACAGGTCTACCAAGCTAGCCAGCATACAGGTCTACCAAGCTAGCTAGCATACAGGTCTACCAAGCTAGCTAGCGTACAGGTCTACCAAGCTAGCTAGTGTACAGGTCTACCAAGCTAGCTAGCATACAGGTCTACCAAGCTAGCTAGCATACAGGTCTACCAAGCTAGCTAGCGTACAGGTCTACCAAGCTAGCTAGCATACAGGTCTACCAAGCTAGCTGGCATACAGGTCTACCAAGCTAGCTAGCATACAGGTCTACCAAGCTAGCTAGCATACAGGTCTACCAAGCTAGCTAGCGTACAGGTCTACCAAGCTAGCTAGCGTACAGGTCTACCAAGCTAGCTAGCATACAGGTCTACTAAGCTAGCTAGCATACAGGTCTACCAAGCTAGCTAGCATACAGGTCTACCAAGCTAGCTAGCATACAGGTCTACCAAGTTAGCTAGTGTACAGGTCTACCAAGCTAGCTAGCATACAGGTCTACCAAGCTAGCTAGCATACAGGTCTACCAAACTAGCTAGCATACAGGTCTACCAAGCTAGCTAGCATACAGGTCTACCAAGCTAGCAAGCGTACAGGTCTACCAAGCTAGCTAGCATACAGGTCTACCAAGATAGCTAGCATACAGGTCTACCAAGCTAGCTAGCATACAGGTCTACCAAGCTAGCTAGCATACAGGTCTACCAAGCTAGGTAGCATACAGGTCTACCAAGCTAGCGAGCATACAGGTCTACCAAGGTAGCTAGCATACAGGTCTACCAAGCTAGCTAGCATACAGGTCTACCAAGCCAGCTAGCATACAGGTCTACCAAGCCAGCTAGCATACAGGTCTACCAAGCCAGCTAGCATACAGGTCTACCAAGCCAGCTAGCATACAGGTCTACCAAACCAGCTAGCATACAGGTCTACCAAGCTAGCTAACATACCGGTCTCCCAAGCCCGCTAGCATACAGGTCTACCAAGCTCGCTAGCATACAGGTCTACCAAACTCGCTAGCATACAGGTCTACCAAGCCAGCTAGCATACAGGTCTACCAAGCTGGCTAGCATACAGGTCTACCAAGCTAGCTAGCATACAGGTCTACCAATCCAGCTAGCATACAGGTCTACCAATCAAGCTAGCATACAGGTCTTCCAAGCCAGCTAGCATACAGGTCTATCAAGCTAGCTAGCATACAGGTCTACCAAACTAGCTAGCATACAGGTCTACCAAGCTCGCTAGCATACAGGTCTACCAAGCTCGCTAGCATACAGGTCTACCAAGCTCGCTAGCATACAGGTCTACCAAGCTAGCTAGTGTCGTGGAGGTGTGTTTGGGACTCAAGACTCCAATGACTGGAAACAGGTTTTACAACAGGTCTAGACTTTATTAACTGGTTGTTCACTTCATTCCAATACCAAATAACTACCGTTTAACTCAATGGACCAGATAACTCTATCCACATAGTCCCTCTTCCTTGGCCGATGTCTTCTCCGCAGCGCCGTACTCGTGGTACGCGTTCATTCCATCGGGCAGAGCTTCTGATGACAAGTGTGTTGACTCAAAGTTTGCTCTGGTTTATATGGATAAATTGGAGTTAATCCCCTGTGCACTAAAAGTTAATCCTCCGTGCGCTGAAGCTGCTTGGTCATCCACAATCGCCCTGCTGGCACCACCTCGCTCCCCTCCTGCTGTGAGTTCCATTTACCTCACAATAGGAGGGTGCTCTAGCCCGGGGCTGTACAGGAGGTGGACAACGGACTCCCAGCTTTAACAGAGCGAGATACATTCCTAACATTCTTACGACCACCTATTGGTTCACTCACCAATCTCATAACTAGTTACATCGTATAAAGATTTATTCTACCACAATCCCTCATCTTTTTGTTTTATGTTTATATTAACCATTAATCTAAACATCAATTTAAGTAAACAATCAATCACTACAAGTAAACATCAATACAAGTATAAGTAAACAATCAATCACTACAAATAAACATCAATACAAGTATAAGGAAACAATCAATCACTACAAGTAAACATCAATACAAGTATTCAAACCATAACTTTGGTAATCCAATTTCCTTAGGCATACACCGTCATCCTGCAAGAATCACAAAACATTTCGTTGGTCATTGACTCCTTCCATATTGTTAATTCAATCTATTTCACTTGCATCACAAATATCTTTGCAAAACAACACTTCACCATCACCAAAACACAACAATTTCACTTCATTTTCAAGTTTTGTAAAGCATCTGCAACATCTGGCAAAAAACGTTTGCCTCCACACAAATGTTGACTCTTTGTTTGAAAGGAAGGGCTGATCACTTGTGTTTGAATCCAGGTATGAAACATTTTCTCCTAATATCTTCATAGCACCTGCACTACTTCGTGTAGGGTCTTGCTGTTTGTAATAACTGCACGGAGTCATAGACTGACCCTGCTCTCCATGTAGCATTCTTGCCACTCTTGCTGTAAACCATAGTAATTCCTGAACACAGCCTTCGCCCAGTTGTAGTCGACTTGCCTCCTCCCTCATTATGAGTGGGCAGCAAGTATTGGTGTGACGTTGATTGGCCAGCAAGATGTGGAACAGGGATGCCGGATGCATCCACAATGATGTTGGGACCATGGTGTTCAGGTCATTCATGGTCCATACCAGGAGCAACCAGCAGAATCATGCACAGCTGTTGTGACAAGGGCACAGCCGTTTGTTTGCAGCTCCATGCTGGTTCCCCAGAAGTTGGTGAAGTAGTAACATATGTCCCCGCATTTCACAGAGGATGCAGGTAAAATGTCGTTGTCCTGCAACTTCTGATGTGATGAATGTTCGAAGCCTTCAAACAAGAGTAAGTGATCGCCTTTCTTTCATATGTTGCAGTGTGATCCAGGCAAATGGTCACATAAATTTCCTTGGTGAAGGTAAGCATCCATCTCCAAGTTACATGGGAGAATGTCTTCATCATTCTTTGAGAAAGAGGGTGTATGCCACGATTAACTTCATTTTAGCCACAAATTTTCTTTCTCGAACTTCTTCCCAATTCCGTTAGCACTCCCTTCAAAATGTGATCTCGTCTTATCCTTGTGCTCAGTCACATCTGAATCTGCTTTCCACACACACTGAATCAGATAGGGTACATCTTACCATGAAATCAGCATAATCATGTATATCTTCCGACAGTTTCACATTCAACAATTTGTTGTTTTTCCTTAACACATTCAAAAAGTTATATTCATTTATATGTGCCACACAAATAATATTCAATCAGGTATGTATTTTACTATTAAACTAAGAATAGCATCCACAATTGCTTTCAGGTTAATATAGTTCAAAAATTAACTCGTGCAGATATTTTAGCACTACTCAAAGAAAATAAATTGTATATGATTACAATCACAAACAGGAATATCTAATTCCCAACAAATTTGCAAACCAACAAATTAAGCATAATGTATTATTATCATAATTTCTCCCCACTTCTTTTTTTTTTTTTTTTACTAACAGTGTGTCACTCATGGTGATATGAGTTCACTGATCTTGTAATTGACACAACTCACAACATTTTTGTTATGCCCTTATATTAACTCTACTGTATTCATTTGCAACATCACTTGATTCATTCTTTTAATCTCAGTATTTATGTCGCCATAAAAGTCTTCCTCTTGTGGTTCCACATTTCTTTCCTCATTTGTCACTACATGCATTATCATAGTGTTGTTGGTTACCTTATTCAAACACACCGTCACTAAGGCTTTCAAGCAAGCCACCACTAAAACAATTGCCAATATAACTACTAAACCCACAAACAAGTCTGCTACTCCTTGTATATATTCATACCTATGACATAATTATATGTCGATGACATTCAACATTATATACCAAACTAACAAGCTTCCTAAAAGGTAAATAAATAAAATCCCTTAATATGTAACATAAATCAGATTATTTGTCTTACCCTGATCCCCCTATCTCCCGGGGTCAAACTAAATCCCCTGATCATGAGTGTAGTTGTGATACATTATCACTCATGCTGTATTAATATCAGTAGGTAATTGTATGTCATGTAGGCAAATAAATGTCACTATCCCAAGTAGGAATATCACATGTTGAAAATGTAATGTTTATCAATGCAAGGGGTGTTAAAATGTAATTCAAATGAATGTAAATCACGACTATCATTTATCTGCCACTGAATGTTCTGCTGGGCTGCTAGGTGCAGCCTCATTCTCTGTGGGATCGTCCACCTTAGCCCCATGTGCTTGCTTGCAATGAGAGGCATGAATCCAACTTTCTATTTTGGGTCCATATTTGTTTCTATTCTTATCAATCTCCTATGGTTTATCAATTCGTTCCAAGATACCGCAACCAAAGGTTTTAACGAAAGCTCTACCCAACTATTTCCAATGTGAACAAAAAATGCCAGTGAAACAATGATTCGAAGAATTATCTTCAAGGGGTCAATAAATTTATTCTATAACCAGATCTAATTTTCCCATCCAATAGTTTGCCTTGCCACATGCCATTTTATAACACTTTAATAAACCTTCGAAAAATGTTTCGCATCTCCACAAATTTCCTTTTAACAAATAGCCATGTGTAACTTACGTATTTAACTACAATTTCCTCTCAATTTGTTTGGCCTAACTGGCCGCAAAAGTGGCTGCCAGCCTGCAGTACCGTTTTTTATCTACCAAGGAAGTGCTCGTCCACACAAGACCTCTACCAAAATGTTGTTTGTAAAAACAAATCTGGGATTTCTGATTGCATGGATGCACACTCTCAGGACATTTTCAGGCTGCTGTTAACAATCCACTACGATAAATTAATTCCTTTACCCACAATCAAATAATTAGTACAAATTGAGGATATTATCCCTATCACATTATTTTATAGATTCATTATGTTGGATCTAATTTTTTTCAATAATTTTCCACTGCTGTAAGGAAGAACAATAGCTCTCATAAGTCTTAGTAATACCGTACTTAATTTACCCAGCATCGAATAATTTATTTACTATCCTTTCTCATCTGTTAACCAGTGACTTCGTTTGAACTCCAGAACTCAAAACTCACAATAGTTCAAACCAGCAAAATTTTCTTTACTATTTTCCCATATCATCTATGCCTAATACACATCCATACATACAGCACAATTTATATGCTGATAAAATTCAAGTTTATATATATAAAAATCCATGAGCAGAGTACTCTGGGAAGTCAGTGTAAGACCTCTCCCAAATTTGGCTAATTTTGTACTCCCACATTTTTATGAAGCTCATATCCATAAATAGCTTTGATTCTCATATAAATTCTATCAAAATGGAATCTCAAGATTACTCCCAATTTTTTACTATCAATGAATTTACTATCAATGAATGGCTGCTCATAACTCAGCAAATCAAATCTTTATTCTCCATCTCCCTTGACAAAAGTGATAATTTTCATAATCAAATTATATTTCTATTTCTATTTTTTTTTTTTTTTTTTTTTTTTTTTTACGAATTCTCTCGATATGCGATCCCATCCCCATGGAACTATCTATTTTCAGACAAGGCACACTGTCGGTGTCAACAATCTTGTAAGATTGATACACAAAAACAAAAACACTAACATTGACACACAAAAATACCCACACACGCATGCATTATGCGTATTTGTTTGCGTTGGAACCATTATTTACAGATCAGGATGGGTGTCAATTTTATTTCATTTTCATAAAATTTGTCCTTCAATTTTATAAATGCTAATACGCAAATGGACCAAAAAGTTTATTTTTTAGAAAACCCCTATGATGTCACATTGAAATTACCCTTTCAGTTCCCACCATAATTTATCCAAATTTGACTACAAACCCATTTGCATGTCAGTCGACCACTGACCTATCAATCATGCGGAACAATAGTCCGAAATTCCCACCTGATCATCATGTGACTCTTGTCACTTGGTTTGCCAAAAAAATTGCAAAGCAATTGTTCCAAACTTTGTAAATTTAAAATTTTGTGCCCAACATAAAAGATCCAATTTCGGCATTTGATCAATTATCAATTTGCTTACAAGCAAAAGAAAAATGAATAATTCTTGCTCCGAAAACTTTTCAGACACAAAATCATCGACAGTTATTCATGTTTGTCCAGTAATCTAATTTGTTGAGGCCAATCGTCATTTGGGATTTGTCGCAATGAAGGCCTAATCGTTGTCTGAGGAATCGGTAAGCACTGGTACCCTTGATCTTGGTTTACCCTATGAACTTGTCTTCCTGTTGGTATACGGACATCTTCTTTTCCAATGTCCCATCTGTCCACACTTGAAACACCGGTTTCTGTCGTTGCCTGGTCTGTGCACCTGTGCACTTGTATTGCTGGGCTGCATCTCTACATCCCTGAGTTGCCACTGCAATCTCTCGTTATCTCCTGAAACACGAAAAAATTCTCTGTACCGTACTTTTTGGGGAGACAAATGGGAATTCAGATGGGACAACTGTCACTTTCATTCCTAATTTCGAGGGCAGTTGTGCATTTGTCTCCTCCACTGTATCCTGTATCCTTTTTATTTTAAGTTCTAGATCCGTTATCCGTTCTTGCTGTTCCCGTTGTCTGGATTCACCATTCCAAAGATGGAATGCAAGCCAGTCTACCGTTAGATTCTGTCTCTTCCTGGCTTTCAATCTTTGTTCCAATCTTTCCAATCGACTTCGCTCAAATGTACCATCTCTTGGAAACTCCTCATCATGTCCCTTTGTCCACAAATACCAATTCTCGACCTGCCTTATAGCTTCGGCACCATAAAGGTCGTACATATGATGTGTACAAGTACCTTTTTGTGGAATCTCTGGTTGTCCTTGTGTATTCTTGCAGGCTCCATTTCCCATTCTGCCTTTTATCAAAGTAGCGTTGGATGTGTTGTAGCTTGTTCCTCTAAAGCTTCACTCGTACCTCCAGGAAGGATCTCTCCACCTGTTCAAACGGTGATTTCCAGAGAATCTCTCTCACCTGTGGCTTTTGCACAATCCAATCTCACAGATCAGTATTTGCAGATGAGCCAAAGGGTCAGTATGAAATGGGTGAATCCTCAGGTGTCCGCTCTGTTGAAGGGGAAATCACACAATGGTAACCGCACATATATATCTATATATAAACTCACCACCTTGCTCAATTTTCCAAGGTTGTCTTCACATTGATAATATCTCACAAAGATATCAAAGCTTCTTTCTTGAGACCGCATTTTCATCAATCAAACAATCAATATATTCAATTCAATTTATTCAGTTCAATTTATTCAGTTAAATTATTCAATTAAATTTATTCAGTTCAATTCAATTATTCAATTTCAATTAATTTATCAATATTCATCAATAAATCAAATTAATCATTTTGGATGACTCCTTGCATAAGCCCTTTCCCCAATGATGTCAGGACAGGTCCATCTATTGACTGAGATTGAAGATCATCGGTCGTCACCTCTGGTTCATACCTCATGTCAATTGACGAATCACTGTTCTGTCCTAGGGTCATATCTGACATATTTTCCCATTTTGCCTGGTCTCCACAAATTTTTCTTTGCAACCACTAAAGGCAACTCATCCTTCATTCGTGAGACAGCCAAAATGGATGGCAGATATTAAAGTTCTTTGGGAAAAATATCTCATCATTTTTCTTTTAATAGTACCCAAAATCTCTTGGCAATATAAATTTCGTAAAACTACTGAAATGGGACTGTCAAATTCCTTCAATCATGCTAAATTTTGAAACTCCATCACTTGTAATACCCAATTTATCCCATAGGGCTTGAAAGTTCTTTCCCAAGTTCGTGCAATCATTCTGCATCGGAACCCTATGATATCATTCATAATAATCATCATGATTTTATAATCATGGTCATATCATAATCATCTATTTGAAAAACAAACATTTCCTTTATCACCACAGCTATGTGGTATAATCAACAATAAAATAAACTGTACATAGCAAAAGGCTACCTCCTGACCACTTAGTATACCTATTAACACTAAGTCATAACAATATCGAATAATCATTAAACAATTAAAAGAAAAATCGCTTCTACTGCTCCTGCCTGGCTCGCCAAATTATCGTGGAGGTGTGTTTGGGACTCAAGACTCCAATGACCGGAAACAGGTTTTACAACAGGTCTAGACTTTATTAACTGGTTGTTCACTTCATTCCAATACCAAATAACTACCGTTTAACTCAATGGACCAGATAACTCTATCCGCATAGTCCCTCTTCCTTGGCCGATGTCTTCTCTGCAGTGCCGTACTCGTGGTACGCGTTCATTCCATCGGGCAGAGCTTCTGATGACAAGTGTGTTGACTCAAAGTTTGCTCTGGTTTATATGGATAAATTGGAGTTAATCCCCTGTGCGCTAAAAGTTAATCCTCCGTGCGCTGAAGCTCCTTGGTCATCCACAATCGCCCTGCTGGCACCACCTCGCTCCCCTCCTGCTGTGAGTTCCATTTACCTCACAATAGGAGGATGCTCTAGCCCGGGGCTGTACAGGAGGTGGACAACGGACTCCCAGCTTTAACAGAGCGAGATACATTCCTAACATTCTTACGACCACCTATTGGTTCACTCACCAATCTCATAACTAGTTACATAGTATAAAGATTTATTCTACCACTATAGCATACAGGTCTACCAAGCTAGCTAGCATACTGGTCTACCAAGCTAGCTAGCATACAGGTCTACCAAGCTAGCTAGCATACAGGTCTACCAAGCTAGCTAGCATACAGGTCTACCAAGCTAGCTAGCGTTCAGGCCTACCAAGCTAGCTAGCATACAGGTCTACCAAGCTAGCTAGCATACAGGTCTACCAAGCAAGCTAGCATACAGGTCTACCAAGCTAGCTAGCATACAGGTCGACCAAGCTAGCTAGCATACAGGTCTACCAAGCTAGCTAGCATACAGGTCTACCAAGCTAGCTAGCATACAGGTCTACCAAGCTAGCTAGCGTAAAGGTCTACCAAGCTAGCTGGCGTACAGGTCTACCAAGCTAGCTGGCATACAGGTCTACCAAGCTCGCTAGCATACAGGTCTACCAAGCCAGCTAGCATACAGGTCTACCAAGCGAGCTAGCATACAGGTCTACCAAGCTAGCTAGCATACAGGTCTACCAAGCTATCTAGCATACGGGTCTACCAAGCTAGCTAGCATATGGGTCTACCAAGCTAGCTAACATACAGGTCTACCAAGCTAGCTAGCATACAGGTCTACCACGCTAGCTAGCATACGGGTCTACCAAGCTAGCTAGCATACGGGTCTACCAAGCTAGCTAGCATACGGGTCTACCAAGCTAGCTAGCATACAGGTCTACCAAGCTAGCTAACATACAGGTCTACCAAGCTAGCTAACATACAGGTCTACCAAGCTAGCTAGCATACAGGTCTACCAAGCTAGCTAGCATACAGGTCTACCAAGCTAGCTAGCATACAGGTCTACCAAGCTAGCTAGCATACAGGTCTACCAAGCTAGCTAGCATACTGGTCTACCAAGCTAGCTAGCATACAGGTCTACCAAGCTAGCTAGCATACAGGTCTACCAAGCTAGCTAGCATACAGGTCTACCAAGCTAGCTAGCGTTCAGGCCTACCAAGCTAGCTAGCATACAGGTCTACCAAGCTAGCTAGCATACAGGTCTACCAAGCAAGCTAGCATACAGGTCTACCAAGCTAGCTAGCATACAGGTCGACCAAGCTAGCTAGCATACAGGTCTACCAAGCTAGCTAGCATACAGGTCTACCAAGCTAGCTAGCATACAGGTCTACCAAGCTAGCTAGCATAAAGGTCTACCAAGCTAGCTGGCGTACAGGTCTACCAAGCTAGCTGGCATACAGGTCTACCAAGCTCGCTAGCATACAGGTCTACCAAGTCAGCTAGCATACAGGTCTACCAAGCGAGCTAGCATACAGGTCTACCAAGCTATCTAGCATACGGGTCTACCAAGCTAGCTAGAATATGGGTCTACCAAGCTAGCTAACATACAGGTCTACCAAGCTAGCTAGCATATAGGTCTACCAAGCTAGCTAGCATACAGGTCTACCAAGCTAGCTAGCATATGAGTCTACCAAGCTAGCTAGCATACGGGTCTACCAAGCTAGCTAGCATACGGGTCTACCAAGCTAGCTAGCATACAGGTCTACCAAGCTAGCTAACATACAGGTCTACCAAGCTAGCTAGCATACAGGTCTACCAAGCTAGCTAGCATACAGGTCTACCAAGCTAGCTAGCATACAGGTCTACCAAGCTAGCTAGCATACAGGTCTACCAAGCTAGCTAGCATACAGGTCTACCAAGCTAGCTCGCAGACAGGTCTACCAAGCTCGCTAGCATACAGGTCTACCAAGCTAGCTAGCATACAGGTCTACCAAACTAGCTAGCATACAGGTCTACCAAGCTAGCTAACATACAGGTCTACCAAGCTAGCTAGCATACAGGTCTACCAAGCTAGCTAGCATACAGGTCTACCAAACTAGCTACATACAGGTCTACCAAGCTAGCTAGCATACAGGTCTACCAAGCTAGCTCGCATACAGGTCTACCAAGCTAGCTAGCATACAGGTCTACCAAGCTAGCTAGCATACAGGTCTACCAAGCTAGCTAGCATACAGGTCTACCAAACTAGCTACATACAGGTCTACCAAGCTAGCTAGCATACAGGTCTACCAAGCTAGCTAGCATACAGGTCTACCAAGCTAGCTAGCATACAGGTCTACCAAGCTAGCTAGCATACAGGTCTACCAAGCTAGCTAGCATACAGGTCTACCAAGCTAGCTAGCATACAGGTCTACCAAGCTAGCTAGCATACAGGTCTACCAAGCTAGCTAGCATACAGGTCTACCAAGCTAGCTAGCATACAGGTCTACCAAGCTAGCTAGCATACAGGTCTACCAAGCTAGCTCGCAGACAGGTCTACCAAGCTCGCTAGCATACAGGTCTACCAAGCTAGCTAGCATACAGGTCTACCAAACTAGCTAGCATACAGGTCTACCAAGCTAGCTAACATACAGGTCTACCAAGCTAGCTAGCATACAGGTCTACCAAGCTAGCTAGCATACAGGTCTACCAAACTAGCTACATACAGGTCTACCAAGCTAGCTAGCATACAGGTCTACCAAGCTAGCTCGCATACAGGTCTACCAAGCTAGCTAGCATACAGGTCTACCAAGCTAGCTAGCATACAGGTCTACCAAGCTAGCTAGCATACAGGTCTACCAAACTAGCTACATACAGGTCTACCAAGCTAGCTAGCATACAGGTCTACCAAGCTAGCTAGCATACAGGTCTACCAAGCTAGCTAGCATACAGGTCTACCAAGCTAGCTAGCATACAGGTCTACCAAGCTAGCTAGCATACAGGTCTACCAAGCTAGCTAGCATACAGGTCTACCAAGCCAGCTAGCATACAGGTCTACCAAGCTAGCTAGCGTACAGGTCTACCAAGCTAGCTCGCATACAGGTCTACCAAGCTAGCTAGCATACAGGTCTACCAAGCTAGCTAGCATACAGGTCTACCAAGCTAGCTAGCATACAGGTCTACCAAGCTAGCTAGCATACAGGTCTACCAAGCTAGCTAGCATACAGGTCTACCAAGCTAGCTAGCGTACAGGTCTACCAAGCTAGCTAGCGTACAGGTCTACCAAGCTAGCTAGCGTACAGGGCTACCAAGCTAGCTAGCGTACAGGTCGACCAAGCTAGCTAGCATACAGGTCTACCAAGCTAGCTAGCATACAGGTCTACCAAGCTAGCTAGCATACAGGTCTACCAAGCTAGCTAACATACAGGTCTACCAAGCAAGCTAACATACAGGTCTACCAAGCTAGCTAACATACAGGTCTACCAAGCTAGCTAACATACAGGTCTACCAAGCCAGCTAGCATACAGGTCTACCAAGCTAGCTAGCATACAGGTCTACCAAGCTAGCTAGCATACAGGTCTACCAAGGTAGCTACCATACAGGTCTACCAGGCTAGCTAGCATAGTCTACCAAGCTAGCTAACATACCGGTCTACCAAGCTCGCTAGCATACAGGTTTACCAAGCTCGCTAGCATACAGGTCTACCAAGCCAGCTAGCATACAGGTCTACCAAGCTGACTAGCATACAGGTCCACCAAGCTAGCTAGCATACAGATCTACCAAGCCAGCTAGCATACAGGTCTACCAAACTAGCTAGCATACAGGTCTACCAAGCTAGCTAGCATACAGATTACAGGTCTACCAAGCTAGCTGGCATACAGGTCTACCAAGCTAGCTCGCATACAGGTCTACCAAGCTAGCTAACATACAGGTCTACCAAGCTAGCTAGCATACAGGTCTACCAAGCTAGCTAGCATACAGGTCTACCAAGCTAGCTCGCATACAGGTCTACCAAGCCAGCTAGCATACAGGTCTACCAAGCCAGCTCGCATACAGGTCTACCAAGCGAGCTAGCATACAGGTCTACCAAGCTAGCTAGCATACAGGTCTACCAAGCTAGCTAACATACAGCTCTACCAAGCTAGCTAGCATACAGGTCTACCAAGCTAGCTAGCATACAGGTCTACCAAGCTAGCTAGCATACAGGTCTACCAAGCTCACGAGCATACAGGTCTACCAAGCTAGCTAGCATACAGGTCTACCAAGCTGGCTAGCATACAGGTCTACCAAGCTGGCGAGCATACAGGTCTACCAAGCTAGCTAGCATACAGGTCTACCAAGCTAGCTAGCATACAGGTCTACCAAGCTAGCTAACATACAGGTCTACCAAGCAAGCTAACATACAGGTCTACCAAGCTAGCTAACATACAGGTCTACCAAGCTAGCTAACATACAGGTCTACCAAGCCAGCTAGCATACAGGTCTACCAAGCTAGCTAGCATACAGGTCTACCAAGCGAGCTAGCATACAGGTCTACCAAGGTAGCTAGCATACAGGTCTACCAGGCTAGCTAGCATACAGGTCTACCAAGCTAGCTAACATACCGGTCTACCAAGCTCGCTAGCATACAGGTTTACCAAGCTCGCTAGCATACAGGTCTACCAAGCCAGCTAGCATACAGGTCTACCAAGCTGACTAGCATACAGGTCTACCAATCCAGCTAGCATACAGGTCTACCAAGCCAGCTAGCATACAGGTCTACCAATCCAGCTAGCATACAGGTCTACCAAGCTAGCTAGCATACAGGTCTACCAAGCTAGATAGCATACAGGTCTACCAAGCGAGATAGCATCCAGGTCTACCAAGCGAGCAGGCATACAGGTCTACCAAGCTAGCTAGCATACAGGTCTACCAAGCTAGCTAGCATACAGGTCTACCAAGCCAGCTAGCATACAGGTCTACCAAGCTAGCTAGCATACAGGTCTACCAAGCTAGCTAGCATACAGGTCTACCAAGCTAGCTAGCATACAGGTCTACCAAGCCAGCTCGCATACAGGTCTACCAAGCCAGCTAGCATACAGGTCTACCAAGCTAGCTAGCATACAGGTCCACCAAGCTAGCTAGCATACAGGTCTACCAAGCTAGCTAGCATACAGGTCTACCAAGCCAGCTAGCATACAGGTCTACCAAGCCAGCTAGAATACAGGTCTATCAAGCTAGCTAGCATACAGGTCTACCAAGCCAGCTAGAATACAGGTCTACCAAGCTAGCTAGCATACAGGTCTACCAAGCTAGCTAGCATACAGGTCTACCAAGCTAGCTAGCATACAGGTCCACCAAGCTAGCTAGCATACAGATCTACCAAGCCAGCTAGCATACAGGTCTACCAAGCTAGCTAGCATACAGGTCTACCAAGCTAGCTAGCATACAGATTACAGGTCTACCAAGATAGCTAGCATACAGGTCTACCAAGCTAGCTCGCATACAGGTCTACCAAGCTAGCTAACATACAGGTCTACCAAGCTAGCTAGCATACAGGTCTACCAAGCTAGCTAGCATACAGGTCTACCAAGCTAGCTCGCATACAGGTCTACCAAGCCAGCTAGCATACAGGTCTACCAAGCCAGCTCGCATACAGGTCTACCAAGCCAGCTCGCATACAGGTCTACCAAGCTAGCTAGCATACAGGTCTACCAAGCTAGCTAGCATACAGGTCTACCAAGCTAGCTAGTATACAGGTCTACCAAGCTAGCTAACATACAGGTCTACCAAGCTAGCTAGCATACAGGTCTACCAAGCTAGCTAGCATACAGGTCTACCAAGCTAGCTAGCATACAGGTCTACCAAGCTCGCGAGCATACAGGTCTACCAAGCTAGCTAGCATACAGGTCTACCAAGCTAGCTAGCATACAGGTCTACCAAGCTGGCGAGCATACAGGTCTACCAAGCTAGCTAGCATACAGGTCTACCAAGCTAGCTAGCATACAGGTCTACCAAGCTAGCTAACATACAGGTCTACCAAGCAAGCTAGCATACAGGTCTACCAAACTAGCTAGCATACAGGTCTACCAAGCTAGCTAGCATACAGATTACAGGTCTACCAAGCTAGCTGGCATACAGGTCTACCAAGCTAGCTCGCATACAGGTCTACCAAGCTAGCTAACATACAGGTCTACCAAGCTAGCTAGCATACAGGTCTACCAAGCTAGCTAGCATA
The DNA here is from genome assembly GCF_964187855.1 of Myxine glutinosa. Lineage (NCBI taxonomy): Eukaryota > Metazoa > Chordata > Myxini > Myxiniformes > Myxinidae > Myxine > Myxine glutinosa. The sequence continues at coordinate 192,034,125 of NC_136266.1, forward strand.
CAGGTCTACCAAGCTAGCTCGCATACAGGTCTACCAAGCCAGCTAGCATACAGGTCTACCAAGCCAGCTCGCATACAGGTCTACCAATCGAGCTAGCATACAGGTCTACCAAGCTAGCTAGCATACAGGTCTACCAAGCTAGCTAACATACAGCTCTACCAAGCTAGCTAGCATACAGGTCTACCAAGCTAGCTAGCATACAGGTCTACCAAGCTGGCTAGCATACAGGTCTACCAAGCTAGCTAGCATACAGGTCTACCAATCCAGCTAGCATACAGGTCTACCAATCAAGCTAGCATACAGGTCTTCCAAGCCAGCTAGCATACAGGTCTATCAAGCTAGCTAGCATACAGGTCTACCAAACTAGCTAGCATACAGGTCTACCAAGCTCGCTAGCATACAGGTCTACCAAGCTCGCTAGCATACAGGTCTACCAAGCTCGCTAGCATACAGGTCTACCAAGCTAGCTAGTGTCGTGGAGGTGTGTTTGGGACTCAAGACTCCAATGACTGGAAACAGGTTTTACAACAGGTCTAGACTTTATTAACTGGTTGTTCACTTCATTCCAATACCAAATAACTACCGTTTAACTCAATGGACCAGATAACTCTATCCACATAGTCCCTCTTCCTTGGCCGATGTCTTCTCCGCAGCGCCGTACTCGTGGTACGCGTTCATTCCATCGGGCAGAGCTTCTGATGACAAGTGTGTTGACTCAAAGTTTGCTCTGGTTTATATGGATAAATTGGAGTTAATCCCCTGTGCACTAAAAGTTAATCCTCCGTGCGCTGAAGCTGCTTGGTCATCCACAATCGCCCTGCTGGCACCACCTCGCTCCCCTCCTGCTGTGAGTTCCATTTACCTCACAATAGGAGGGTGCTCTAGCCCGGGGCTGTACAGGAGGTGGACAACGGACTCCCAGCTTTAACAGAGCGAGATACATTCCTAACATTCTTACGACCACCTATTGGTTCACTCACCAATCTCATAACTAGTTACATCGTATAAAGATTTATTCTACCACAATCCCTCATCTTTTTGTTTTATGTTTATATTAACCATTAATCTAAACATCAATTTAAGTAAACAATCAATCACTACAAGTAAACATCAATACAAGTATAAGTAAACAATCAATCACTACAAATAAACATCAATACAAGTATAAGGAAACAATCAATCACTACAAGTAAACATCAATACAAGTATTCAAACCATAACTTTGGTAATCCAATTTCCTTAGGCATACACCGTCATCCTGCAAGAATCACAAAACATTTCGTTGGTCATTGACTCCTTCCATATTGTTAATTCAATCTATTTCACTTGCATCACAAATATCTTTGCAAAACAACACTTCACCATCACCAAAACACAACAATTTCACTTCATTTTCAAGTTTTGTAAAGCATCTGCAACATCTGGCAAAAAACGTTTGCCTCCACACAAATGTTGACTCTTTGTTTGAAAGGAAGGGCTGATCACTTGTGTTTGAATCCAGGTATGAAACATTTTCTCCTAATATCTTCATAGCACCTGCACTACTTCGTGTAGGGTCTTGCTGTTTGTAATAACTGCACGGAGTCATAGACTGACCCTGCTCTCCATGTAGCATTCTTGCCACTCTTGCTGTAAACCATAGTAATTCCTGAACACAGCCTTCGCCCAGTTGTAGTCGACTTGCCTCCTCCCTCATTATGAGTGGGCAGCAAGTATTGGTGTGACGTTGATTGGCCAGCAAGATGTGGAACAGGGATGCCGGATGCATCCACAATGATGTTGGGACCATGGTGTTCAGGTCATTCATGGTCCATACCAGGAGCAACCAGCAGAATCATGCACAGCTGTTGTGACAAGGGCACAGCCGTTTGTTTGCAGCTCCATGCTGGTTCCCCAGAAGTTGGTGAAGTAGTAACATATGTCCCCGCATTTCACAGAGGATGCAGGTAAAATGTCGTTGTCCTGCAACTTCTGATGTGATGAATGTTCGAAGCCTTCAAACAAGAGTAAGTGATCGCCTTTCTTTCATATGTTGCAGTGTGATCCAGGCAAATGGTCACATAAATTTCCTTGGTGAAGGTAAGCATCCATCTCCAAGTTACATGGGAGAATGTCTTCATCATTCTTTGAGAAAGAGGGTGTATGCCACGATTAACTTCATTTTAGCCACAAATTTTCTTTCTCGAACTTCTTCCCAATTCCGTTAGCACTCCCTTCAAAATGTGATCTCGTCTTATCCTTGTGCTCAGTCACATCTGAATCTGCTTTCCACACACACTGAATCAGATAGGGTACATCTTACCATGAAATCAGCATAATCATGTATATCTTCCGACAGTTTCACATTCAACAATTTGTTGTTTTTCCTTAACACATTCAAAAAGTTATATTCATTTATATGTGCCACACAAATAATATTCAATCAGGTATGTATTTTACTATTAAACTAAGAATAGCATCCACAATTGCTTTCAGGTTAATATAGTTCAAAAATTAACTCGTGCAGATATTTTAGCACTACTCAAAGAAAATAAATTGTATATGATTACAATCACAAACAGGAATATCTAATTCCCAACAAATTTGCAAACCAACAAATTAAGCATAATGTATTATTATCATAATTTCTCCCCACTTCTTTTTTTTTTTTTTTACTAACAGTGTGTCACTCATGGTGATATGAGTTCACTGATCTTGTAATTGACACAACTCACAACATTTTTGTTATGCCCTTATATTAACTCTACTGTATTCATTTGCAACATCACTTGATTCATTCTTTTAATCTCAGTATTTATGTCGCCATAAAAGTCTTCCTCTTGTGGTTCCACATTTCTTTCCTCATTTGTCACTACATGCATTATCATAGTGTTGTTGGTTACCTTATTCAAACACACCGTCACTAAGGCTTTCAAGCAAGCCACCACTAAAACAATTGCCAATATAACTACTAAACCCACAAACAAGTCTGCTACTCCTTGTATATATTCATACCTATGACATAATTATATGTCGATGACATTCAACATTATATACCAAACTAACAAGCTTCCTAAAAGGTAAATAAATAAAATCCCTTAATATGTAACATAAATCAGATTATTTGTCTTACCCTGATCCCCCTATCTCCCGGGGTTGAACTCAATCCCCTGATCATGAGTGTAGTTGTGATACATTATCACTCATGCTGTATTAATATCAGTAGGTAATTGTATGTCATGTAGGCAAATAAATGTCACTATCCCAAGTAGGAATATCACATGTTGAAAATGTAATGTTTATCAATGCAAGGGGTGTTAAAATGTAATTCAAATGAATGTAAATCACGACTATCATTTATCTGCCACTGAATGTTCTGCTGGGCTGCTAGGTGCAGCCTCATTTTCTGTGGGATCGTCCACCTTAGCCCCATGTGCTTGCTTGCAATGAGAGGCATGAATCCAACTTTCTATTTTGGGTCCATATTTGTTTCTATTCTTATCAATCTCCTATGGTTTATCAATTCGTTCCAAGATACCGCAACCAAAGGTTTTAACCAAAGCTCTACCAAACTATTTCCAATGTGAACAAAAAATGCCAGTGAAACAATGATTCGAAGAATTATCTTCAAGGGGTCAATAAATTTATTCTATAACCAGATCTAATTTTCCCATCCAATAGTTTGCCTTGCCACATGCCATTTTATAACACTTTAATAAACCTTCGAAAAATGTTTCGCATCTCCACAAATTTCCTTTTAACAAATAGCCATGTGTAACTTACGTATTTAACTACAATTTCCTCTCAATTTGTTTGGCCTAACTGGCCGCAAAAGTGGCTGCCAGCCTGCAGTACCGTTTTTTATCTACCAAGGAAGTGCTCGTCCACACAAGACCTCTACCAAAATGTTGTTTGTAAAAACAAATCTGGGATTTCTGATTGCATGGATGCACACTCTCAGGACATTTTCAGGCTGCTGTTAACAATCCACTACGATAAATTAATTCCTTTACCCACAATCAAATAATTAGTACAAATTGAGGATATTATCCCTATCACATTATTTTATAGATTCATTATGTTGGATCTAATTTTTTTCAATAATTTTCCACTGCTGTAAGGAAGAACAATAGCTCTCATAAGTCTTAGTAATACCGTACTTAATTTACCCAGCATCGAATAATTTATTTACTATCCTTTCTCATCTGTTAACCAGTGACTTCGTTTGAACTCCAGAACTCAAAACTCACAATAGTTCAAACCAGCAAAATTTTCTTTACTATTTTCCCATATCATCTATGCCTAATACACATCCATACATACAGCACAATTTATATGCTGATAAAATTCAAGTTTATATATATAAAAATCCATGAGCAGAGTACTCTGGGAAGTCAGTGTAAGACCTCTCCCAAATTTGGCTAATTTTGTACTCCCACATTTTTATGAAGCTCATATCCATAAATAGCTTTGATTCTCATATAAATTCTATCAAAATGGAATCTCAAGATTACTCCCAATTTTTTACTATCAATGAATTTACTATCAATGAATGGCTGCTCATAACTCAGCAAATCAAATCTTTATTCTCCATCTCCCTTGACAAAAGTGATAATTTTCATAATCAAATTATATTTCTATTTCTATTTTTTTTTTTTTTTTTTTTTTTTTTTACGAATTCTCTCGATATGCGATCCCATCCCCATGGAACTATCTATTTTCAGACAAGGCACACTGTCGGTGTCAACAATCTTGTAAGATTGATACACAAAAACAAAAACACTAACATTGACACACAAAAATACCCACACACGCATGCATTATGCGTATTTGTTTGCGTTGGAACCATTATTTACAGATCAGGATGGGTGTCAATTTTATTTCATTTTCATAAAATTTGTCCTTCAATTTTATAAATGCTAATACGCAAATGGACCAAAAAGTTTATTTTTTAGAAAACCCCTATGATGTCACATTGAAATTACCCTTTCAGTTCCCACCATAATTTATCCAAATTTGACTACAAACCCATTTGCATGTCAGTCGACCACTGACCTATCAATCATGCGGAACAATAGTCCGAAATTCCCACCTGATCATCATGTGACTCTTGTCACTTGGTTTGCCAAAAAAATTGCAAAGCAATTGTTCCAAACTTTGTAAATTTAAAATTTTGTGCCCAACATAAAAGATCCAATTTCGGCATTTGATCAATTATCAATTTGCTTACAAGCAAAAGAAAAATGAATAATTCTTGCTCCGAAAACTTTTCAGACACAAAATCATCGACAGTTATTCATGTTTGTCCAGTAATCTAATTTGTTGAGGCCAATCGTCATTTGGGATTTGTCGCAATGAAGGCCTAATCGTTGTCTGAGGAATCGGTAAGCACTGGTACCCTTGATCTTGGTTTACCCTATGAACTTGTCTTCCTGTTGGTATACGGACATCTTCTTTTCCAATGTCCCATCTGTCCACACTTGAAACACCGGTTTCTGTCGTTGCCTGGTCTGTGCACCTGTGCACTTGTATTGCTGGGCTGCATCTCTACATCCCTGAGTTGCCACTGCAATCTCTCGTTATCTCCTGAAACACGAAAAAATTCTCTGTACCGTACTTTTTGGGGAGACAAATGGGAATTCAGATGGGACAACTGTCACTTTCATTCCTAATTTCGAGGGCAGTTGTGCATTTGTCTCCTCCACTGTATCCTGTATCCTTTTTATTTTAAGTTCTAGATCCGTTATCCGTTCTTGCTGTTCCCGTTGTCTGGATTCACCATTCCAAAGATGGAATGCAAGCCAGTCTACCGTTAGATTCTGTCTCTTCCTGGCTTTCAATCTTTGTTCCAATCTTTCCAATCGACTTCGCTCAAATGTACCATCTCTTGGAAACTCCTCATCATGTCCCTTTGTCCACAAATACCAATTCTCGACCTGCCTTATAGCTTCGGCACCATAAAGGTCGTACATATGATGTGTACAAGTACCTTTTTGTGGAATCTCTGGTTGTCCTTGTGTATTCTTGCAGGCTCCATTTCCCATTCTGCCTTTTATCAAAGTAGCGTTGGATGTGTTGTAGCTTGTTCCTCTAAAGCTTCACTCGTACCTCCAGGAAGGATCTCTCCACCTGTTCAAACGGTGATTTCCAGAGAATCTCTCTCACCTGTGGCTTTTGCACAATCCAATCTCACAGATCAGTATTTGCAGATGAGCCAAAGGGTCAGTATGAAATGGGTGAATCCTCAGGTGTCCGCTCTGTTGAAGGGGAAATCACACAATGGTAACCGCACATATATATCTATATATAAACTCACCACCTTGCTCAATTTTCCAAGGTTGTCTTCACATTGATAATATCTCACAAAGATATCAAAGCTTCTTTCTTGAGACCGCATTTTCATCAATCAAACAATCAATATATTCAATTCAATTTATTCAGTTCAATTTATTCAGTTAAATTATTCAATTAAATTTATTCAGTTCAATTCAATTATTCAATTTCAATTAATTTATCAATATTCATCAATAAATCAAATTAATCATTTTGGATGACTCCTTGCATAAGCCCTTTCCCCAATGATGTCAGGACAGGTCCATCTATTGACTGAGATTGAAGATCATCGGTCGTCACCTCTGGTTCATACCTCATGTCAATTGACGAATCACTGTTCTGTCCTAGGGTCATATCTGACATATTTTCCCATTTTGCCTGGTCTCCACAAATTTTTCTTTGCAACCACTAAAGGCAACTCATCCTTCATTCGTGAGACAGCCAAAATGGATGGCAGATATTAAAGTTCTTTGGGAAAAATATCTCATCATTTTTCTTTTAATAGTACCCAAAATCTCTTGGCAATATAAATTTCGTAAAACTACTGAAATGGGACTGTCAAATTCCTTCAATCATGCTAAATTTTGAAACTCCATCACTTGTAATACCCAATTTATCCCATAGGGGTTGAAAGTTCTTTCCCAAGTTCGTGCAATCATTCTGCATCGGAACCCTATGATATCATTCATAATAATCATCATGATTTTATAATCATGGTCATATCATAATCATCTATTTGAAAAACAAACATTTCCTTTATCACCACAGCTATGTGGTATAATCAACAATAAAATAAACTGTACATAGCAAAAGGCTACCTCCTGACCACTTAGTATACCTATTAACACTAAGTCATAACAATATCGAATAATCATTAAACAATTAAAAGAAAAAATCGCTTCTACTGCTCCTGCCTGGCTCGCCAAATTATCGTGGAGGTGTGTTTGGGACTCAAGACTCCAATGACCGGAAACAGGTTTTACAACAGGTCTAGACTTTATTAACTGGTTGTTCACTTCATTCCAATACCAAATAACTACCGTTTAACTCAATGGACCAGATAACTCTATCCGCATAGTCCCTCTTCCTTGGCCGATGTCTTCTCTGCAGTGCCGTACTCGTGGTACGCGTTCATTCCATCGGGCAGAGCTTCTGATGACAAGTGTGTTGACTCAAAGTTTGCTCTGGTTTATATGGATAAATTGGAGTTAATCCCCTCTGCGCTAAAAGTTAATCCTCCGTGCGCTGAAGCTCCTTGGTCATCCACAATCGCCCTGCTGGCACCACCTCGCTCCCCTCCTGCTGTGAGTTCCATTTACCTCACAATAGGAGGATGCTCTAGCCCGGGGCTGTACAGGAGGTGGACAACGGACTCCCAGCTTTAACAGAGCGAGATACATTCCTAACATTCTTACGACCACCTATTGGTTCACTCACCAATCTCATAACTAGTTACATAGTATAAAGATTTATTCTACCACTATAGCATACAGGTCTACCAAGCTAGCTAGCATACTGGTCTACCAAGCTAGCTAGCATACAGGTCTACCAAGCTAGCTAGCATACAGGTCTACCAAGCTAGCTAGCATACAGGTCTACCAAGCTAGCTAGCGTTCAGGCCTACCAAGCTAGCTAGCATACAGGTCTACCAAGCTAGCTAGCATACAGGTCTACCAAGCAAGCTAGCATACAGGTCTACCAAGCTAGCTAGCATACAGGTCGACCAAGCTAGCTAGCATACAGGTCTACCAAGCTAGCTAGCATACAGGTCTACCAAGCTAGCTAGCATACAGGTCTACCAAGCTAGCTAGCGTAAAGGTCTACCAAGCTAGCTGGCGTACAGGTCTACCAAGCTAGCTGGCATACAGGTCTACCAAGCTCGCTAGCATACAGGTCTACCAAGCCAGCTAGCATACAGGTCTACCAAGCGAGCTAGCATACAGGTCTACCAAGCTAGCTAGCATACAGGTCTACCAAGCTATCTAGCATACGGGTCTACCAAGCTAGCTAGCATATGGGTCTACCAAGCTAGCTAACATACAGGTCTACCAAGCTAGCTAGCATACAGGTCTACCACGCTAGCTAGCATACGGGTCTACCAAGCTAGCTAGCATACGGGTCTACCAAGCTAGCTAGCATACGGGTCTACCAAGCTAGCTAGCATACAGGTCTACCAAGCTAGCTAACATACAGGTCTACCAAGCTAGCTAACATACAGGTCTACCAAGCTAGCTAGCATACAGGTCTACCAAGCTAGCTAGCATACAGGTCTACCAAGCTAGCTAGCATACAGGTCTACCAAGCTAGCTAGCATACAGGTCTACCAAGCTAGCTAGCATACTGGTCTACCAAGCTAGCTAGCATACAGGTCTACCAAGCTAGCTAGCATACAGGTCTACCAAGCTAGCTAGCATACAGGTCTACCAAGCTAGCTAGCGTTCAGGCCTACCAAGCTAGCTAGCATACAGGTCTACCAAGCTAGCTAGCATACAGGTCTACCAAGCAAGCTAGCATACAGGTCTACCAAGCTAGCTAGCATACAGGTCGACCAAGCTAGCTAGCATACAGGTCTACCAAGCTAGCTAGCATACAGGTCTACCAAGCTAGCTAGCATACAGGTCTACCAAGCTAGCTAGCATAAAGGTCTACCAAGCTAGCTGGCGTACAGGTCTACCAAGCTAGCTGGCATACAGGTCTACCAAGCTCGCTAGCATACAGGTCTACCAAGTCAGCTAGCATACAGGTCTACCAAGCGAGCTAGCATACAGGTCTACCAAGCTAGCTAGCATACAGGTCTACCAAGCTATCTAGCATACGGGTCTACCAAGCTAGCTAGAATATGGGTCTACCAAGCTAGCTAACATACAGGTCTACCAAGCTAGCTAGCATATAGGTCTACCAAGCTAGCTAGCATACAGGTCTACCAAGCTAGCTAGCATATGAGTCTACCAAGCTAGCTAGCATACGGGTCTACCAAGCTAGCTAGCATACGGGTCTACCAAGCTAGCTAGCATACAGGTCTACCAAGCTAGCTAACATACAGGTCTACCAAGCTAGCTAGCATACAGGTCTACCAAGCTAGCTAGCATACAGGTCTACCAAGCTAGCTAGCATACAGGTCTACCAAGCTAGCTAGCATACAGGTCTACCAAGCTAGCTAGCATACAGGTCTACCAAGCTAGCTCGCAGACAGGTCTACCAAGCTCGCTAGCATACAGGTCTACCAAGCTAGCTAGCATACAGGTCTACCAAACTAGCTAGCATACAGGTCTACCAAGCTAGCTAACATACAGGTCTACCAAGCTAGTTGCATACAGGTCTACCAAGCTAGCTAGCATACAGGTCTACCAAACTAGCTACATACAGGTCTACCAAGCTAGCTAGCATACAGGTCTACCAAGCTAGCTCGCATACAGGTCTACCAAGCTAGCTAGCATACAGGTCTACCAAGCTAGCTAGCATACAGGTCTACCAAGCTAGCTAGCATACAGGTCTACCAAACTAGCTACATACAGGTCTACCAAGCTAGCTAGCATACAGGTCTACCAAGCTAGCTAGCATACAGGTCTACCAAGCTAGCTAGCATACAGGTCTACCAAGCTAGCTAGCATACAGGTCTACCAAGCTAGCTAGCATACAGGTCTACCAAGCTAGCTAGCATACAGGTCTACCAAGCTAGCTAGCATACAGGTCTACCAAGCTAGCTAGCATACAGGTCTACCAAGCTAGCTAGCATACAGGTCTACCAAGCTAGCTAGCATACAGGTCTACCAAGCTAGCTCGCAGACAGGTCTACCAAGCTCGCTAGCATACAGGTCTACCAAGCTAGCTAGCATACAGGTCTACCAAACTAGCTAGCATACAGGTCTACCAAGCTAGCTAACATACAGGTCTACCAAGCTAGCTAGCATACAGGTCTACCAAGCTAGCTAGCATACAGGTCTACCAAACTAGCTACATACAGGTCTACCAAGCTAGCTAGCATACAGGTCTACCAAGCTAGCTCGCATACAGGTCTACCAAGCTAGCTAGCATACAGGTCTACCAAGCTAGCTAGCATACAGGTCTACCAAGCTAGCTAGCATACAGGTCTACCAAACTAGCTACATACAGGTCTACCAAGCTAGCTAGCATACAGGTCTACCAAGCTAGCTAGCATACAGGTCTACCAAGCTAGCTAGCATACAGGTCTACCAAGCTAGCTAGCATACAGGTCTACCAAGCTAGCTAGCATACAGGTCTACCAAGCTAGCTAGCATACAGGTCTACCAAGCCAGCTAGCATACAGGTCTACCAAGCTAGCTAGCGTACAGGTCTACCAAGCTAGCTCGCATACAGGTCTACCAAGCTAGCTAGCATACAGGTCTACCAAGCTAGCTAGCATACAGGTCTACCAAGCTAGCTAGCATACAGGTCTACCAAGCTAGCTAGCATACAGGTCTACCAAGCTAGCTAGCATACAGGTCTACCAAGCTAGCTAGCGTACAGGTCTACCAAGCTAGCTAGCGTACAGGTCTACCAAGCTAGCTAGCGTACAGGGCTACCAAGCTAGCTAGCGTACAGGTCGACCAAGCTAGCTAGCATACAGGTCTACCAAGCTAGCTAGCATACAGGTCTACCAAGCTAGCTAGCATACAGGTCTACCAAGCTAGCTAACATACAGGTCTACCAAGCAAGCTAACATACAGGTCTACCAAGCTAGCTAACATACAGGTCTACCAAGCTAGCTAACATACAGGTCTACCAAGCCAGCTAGCATACAGGTCTACCAAGCTAGCTAGCATACAGGTCTACCAAGCTAGCTAGCATACAGGTCTACCAAGGTAGCTACCATACAGGTCTACCAGGCTAGCTAGCATAGTCTACCAAGCTAGCTAACATACCGGTCTACCAAGCTCGCTAGCATACAGGTTTACCAAGCTCGCTAGCATACAGGTCTACCAAGCCAGCTAGCATACAGGTCTACCAAGCTGACTAGCATACAGGTCCACCAAGCTAGCTAGCATACAGATCTACCAAGCCAGCTAGCATACAGGTCTACCAAACTAGCTAGCATACAGGTCTACCAAGCTAGCTAGCATACAGATTACAGGTCTACCAAGCTAGCTGGCATACAGGTCTACCAAGCTAGCTCGCATACAGGTCTACCAAGCTAGCTAACATACAGGTCTACCAAGCTAGCTAGCATACAGGTCTACCAAGCTAGCTAGCATACAGGTCTACCAAGCTAGCTCGCATACAGGTCTACCAAGCCAGCTAGCATACAGGTCTACCAAGCCAGCTCGCATACAGGTCTACCAAGCGAGCTAGCATACAGGTCTACCAAGCTAGCTAGCATACAGGTCTACCAAGCTAGCTAACATACAGCTCTACCAAGCTAGCTAGCATACAGGTCTACCAAGCTAGCTAGCATACAGGTCTACCAAGCTAGCTAGCATACAGGTCTACCAAGCTCACGAGCATACAGGTCTACCAAGCTAGCTAGCATACAGGTCTACCAAGCTGGCTAGCATACAGGTCTACCAAGCTGGCGAGCATACAGGTCTACCAAGCTAGCTAGCATACAGGTCTACCAAGCTAGCTAGCATACAGGTCTACCAAGCTAGCTAACATACAGGTCTACCAAGCAAGCTAACATACAGGTCTACCAAGCTAGCTAACATACAGGTCTACCAAGCTAGCTAACATACAGGTCTACCAAGCCAGCTAGCATACAGGTCTACCAAGCTAGCTAGCATACAGGTCTACCAAGCGAGCTAGCATACAGGTCTACCAAGGTAGCTAGCATACAGGTCTACCAGGCTAGCTAGCATACAGGTCTACCAAGCTAGCTAACATACCGGTCTACCAAGCTCGCTAGCATACAGGTTTACCAAGCTCGCTAGCATACAGGTCTACCAAGCCAGCTAGCATACAGGTCTACCAAGCTGACTAGCATACAGGTCTACCAATCCAGCTAGCATACAGGTCTACCAAGCCAGCTAGCATACAGGTCTACCAATCCAGCTAGCATACAGGTCTACCAAGCTAGCTAGCATACAGGTCTACCAAGCTAGATAGCATACAGGTCTACCAAGCGAGATAGCATCCAGGTCTACCAAGCGAGCAGGCATACAGGTCTACCAAGCTAGCTAGCATACAGGTCTACCAAGCTAGCTAGCATACAGGTCTACCAAGCCAGCTAGCATACAGGTCTACCAAGCTAGCTAGCATACAGGTCTACCAAGCTAGCTAGCATACAGGTCTACCAAGCTAGCTAGCATACAGGTCTACCAAGCCAGCTCGCATACAGGTCTACCAAGCCAGCTAGCATACAGGTCTACCAAGCTAGCTAGCATACAGGTCCACCAAGCTAGCTAGCATACAGGTCTACCAAGCTAGCTAGCATACAGGTCTACCAAGCCAGCTAGCATACAGGTCTACCAAGCCAGCTAGAATACAGGTCTATCAAGCTAGCTAGCATACAGGTCTACCAAGCCAGCTAGAATACAGGTCTACCAAGCTAGCTAGCATACAGGTCTACCAAGCTAGCTAGCATACAGGTCTACCAAGCTAGCTAGCATACAGGTCCACCAAGCTAGCTAGCATACAGATCTACCAAGCCAGCTAGCATACAGGTCTACCAAGCTAGCTAGCATACAGGTCTACCAAGCTAGCTAGCATACAGATTACAGGTCTACCAAGATAGCTAGCATACAGGTCTACCAAGCTAGCTCGCATACAGGTCTACCAAGCTAGCTAACATACAGGTCTACCAAGCTAGCTAGCATACAGGTCTACCAAGCTAGCTAGCATACAGGTCTACCAAGCTAGCTCGCATACAGGTCTACCAAGCCAGCTAGCATACAGGTCTACCAAGCCAGCTCGCATACAGGTCTACCAAGCCAGCTCGCATACAGGTCTACCAAGCTAGCTAGCATACAGGTCTACCAAGCTAGCTAGCATACAGGTCTACCAAGCTAGCTAGTATACAGGTCTACCAAGCTAGCTAACATACAGGTCTACCAAGCTAGCTAGCATACAGGTCTACCAAGCTAGCTAGCATACAGGTCTACCAAGCTAGCTAGCATACAGGTCTACCAAGCTCGCGAGCATACAGGTCTACCAAGCTAGCTAGCATACAGGTCTACCAAGCTAGCTAGCATACAGGTCTACCAAGCTGGCGAGCATACAGGTCTACCAAGCTAGCTAGCATACAGGTCTACCAAGCTAGCTAGCATACAGGTCTACCAAGCTAGCTAACATACAGGTCTACCAAGCAAGCTAGCATACAGGTCTACCAAACTAGCTAGCATACAGGTCTACCAAGCTAGCTAGCATACAGATTACAGGTCTACCAAGCTAGCTGGCATACAGGTCTACCAAGCTAGCTCGCATACAGGTCTACCAAGCTAGCTAACATACAGGTCTACCAAGCTAGCTAGCATACAGGTCTACCAAGCTAGCTAGCATACAGGTCTACCAAGCTAGCTCGCATACAGGTCTACCAAGCCAGCTAGCATACAGGTCTACCAAGCCAGCTCGCATACAGGTCTACCAATCGAGCTAGCATACAGGTCTACCAAGCTAGCTAGCATACAGGTCTACCAAGCTAGCTAACATACAGCTCTACCAAGCTAGCTAGCATACAGGTCTACCAAGCTAGCTAGCATACAGGTCTACCAAGCTGGCTAGCATACAGGTCTACCAAGCTAGCTAGCATACAGGTCTACCAATCCAGCTAGCATACAGGTCTACCAATCAAGCTAGCATACAGGTCTTCCAAGCCAGCTAGCATACAGGTCTATCAAGCTAGCTAGCATACAGGTCTACCAAACTAGCTAGCATACAGGTCTACCAAGCTCGCTAGCATACAGGTCTACCAAGCTCGCTAGCATACAGGTCTACCAAGCTCGCTAGCATACAGGTCTACCAAGCTAGCTAGTGTCGTGGAGGTGTGTTTGGGACTCAAGACTCCAATGACTGGAAACAGGTTTTACAACAGGTCTAGACTTTATTAACTGGTTGTTCACTTCATTCCAATACCAAATAACTACCGTTTAACTCAATGGACCAGATAACTCTATCCACATAGTCCCTCTTCCTTGGCCGATGTCTTCTCCGCAGCGCCGTACTCGTGGTACGCGTTCATTCCATCGGGCAGAGCTTCTGATGACAAGTGTGTTGACTCAAAGTTTGCTCTGGTTTATATGGATAAATTGGAGTTAATCCCCTGTGCACTAAAAGTTAATCCTCCGTGCGCTGAAGCTGCTTGGTCATCCACAATCGCCCTGCTGGCACCACCTCGCTCCCCTCCTGCTGTGAGTTCCATTTACCTCACAATAGGAGGGTGCTCTAGCCCGGGGCTGTACAGGAGGTGGACAACGGACTCCCAGCTTTAACAGAGCGAGATACATTCCTAACATTCTTACGACCACCTATTGGTTCACTCACCAATCTCATAACTAGTTACATCGTATAAAGATTTATTCTACCACAATCCCTCATCTTTTTGTTTTATGTTTATATTAACCATTAATCTAAACATCAATTTAAGTAAACAATCAATCACTACAAGTAAACATCAATACAAGTATAAGTAAACAATCAATCACTACAAATAAACATCAATACAAGTATAAGGAAACAATCAATCACTACAAGTAAACATCAATACAAGTATTCAAACCATAACTTTGGTAATCCAATTTCCTTAGGCATACACCGTCATCCTGCAAGAATCACAAAACATTTCGTTGGTCATTGACTCCTTCCATATTGTTAATTCAATCTATTTCACTTGCATCACAAATATCTTTGCAAAACAACACTTCACCATCACCAAAACACAACAATTTCACTTCATTTTCAAGTTTTGTAAAGCATCTGCAACATCTGGCAAAAAACGTTTGCCTCCACACAAATGTTGACTCTTTGTTTGAAAGGAAGGGCTGATCACTTGTGTTTGAATCCAGGTATGAAACATTTTCTCCTAATATCTTCATAGCACCTGCACTACTTCGTGTAGGGTCTTGCTGTTTGTAATAACTGCACGGAGTCATAGACTGACCCTGCTCTCCATGTAGCATTCTTGCCACTCTTGCTGTAAACCATAGTAATTCCTGAACACAGCCTTCGCCCAGTTGTAGTCGACTTGCCTCCTCCCTCATTATGAGTGGGCAGCAAGTATTGGTGTGACGTTGATTGGCCAGCAAGATGTGGAACAGGGATGCCGGATGCATCCACAATGATGTTGGGACCATGGTGTTCAGGTCATTCATGGTCCATACCAGGAGCAACCAGCAGAATCATGCACAGCTGTTGTGACAAGGGCACAGCCGTTTGTTTGCAGCTCCATGCTGGTTCCCCAGAAGTTGGTGAAGTAGTAACATATGTCCCCGCATTTCACAGAGGATGCAGGTAAAATGTCGTTGTCCTGCAACTTCTGATGTGATGAATGTTCGAAGCCTTCAAACAAGAGTAAGTGATCGCCTTTCTTTCATATGTTGCAGTGTAATCCAGGCAAATGGTCACATAAATTTCCTTGGTGAAGGTAAGCATCCATCTCCAAGTTACATGGGAGAATGTCTTCATCATTCTTTGAGAAAGAGGGTGTATGCCACGATTAACTTCATTTTAGCCACAAATTTTCTTTCTCGAACTTCTTCCCAATTCCGTTAGCACTCCCTTCAAAATGTGATCTCGTCTTATCCTTGTGCTCAGTCACATCTGAATCTGCTTTCCACACACACTGAATCAGATAGGGTACATCTTACCATGAAATCAGCATAATCATGTATATCTTCCGACAGTTTCACATTCAACAATTTGTTGTTTTTCCTTAACACATTCAAAAAGTTATATTCATTTATATGTGCCACACAAATAATATTCAATCAGGTATGTATTTTACTATTAAACTAAGAATAGCATCCACAATTGCTTTCAGGTTAATATAGTTCAAAAATTAACTCGTGCAGATATTTTAGCACTACTCAAAGAAAATAAATTGTATATGATTACAATCACAAACAGGAATATCTAATTCCCAACAAATTTGCAAACCAACAAATTAAGCATAATGTATTATTATCATAATTTCTCCCCACTTCTTTTTTTTTTTTTTTTACTAACAGTGTGTCACTCATGGTGATATGAGTTCACTGATCTTGTAATTGACACAACTCACAACATTTTTGTTATGCCCTTATATTAACTCTACTGTATTCATTTGCAACATCACTTGATTCATTCTTTTAATCTCAGTATTTATGTCGCCATAAAAGTCTTCCTCTTGTGGTTCCACATTTCTTTCCTCATTTGTCACTACATGCATTATCATAGTGTTGTTGGTTACCTTATTCAAACACACCGTCACTAAGGCTTTCAAGCAAGCCACCACTAAAACAATTGCCAATATAACTACTAAACCCACAAACAAGTCTGCTACTCCTTGTATATATTCATACCTATGACATAATTATATGTCGATGACATTCAACATTATATACCAAACTAACAAGCTTCCTAAAAGGTAAATAAATAAAATCCCTTAATATGTAACATAAATCAGATTATTTGTCTTACCCTGATCCCCCTATCTCCCGGGGTCAAACTAAATCCCCTGATCATGAGTGTAGTTGTGATACATTATCACTCATGCTGTATTAATATCAGTAGGTAATTGTATGTCATGTAGGCAAATAAATGTCACTATCCCAAGTAGGAATATCACATGTTGAAAATGTAATGTTTATCAATGCAAGGGGTGTTAAAATGTAATTCAAATGAATGTAAATCACGACTATCATTTATCTGCCACTGAATGTTCTGCTGGGCTGCTAGGTGCAGCCTCATTTTCTGTGGGATCGTCCACCTTAGCCCCATGTGCTTGCTTGCAATGAGAGGCATGAATCCAACTTTCTATTTTGGGTCCATATTTGTTTCTATTCTTATCAATCTCCTATGGTTTATCAATTCGTTCCAAGATACCGCAACCAAAGGTTTTAACCAAAGCTCTACCAAACTATTTCCAATGTGAACAAAAAATGCCAGTGAAACAATGATTCGAAGAATTATCTTCAAGGGGTCAATAAATTTATTCTATAACCAGATCTAATTTTCCCATCCAATAGTTTGCCTTGCCACATGCCATTTTATAACACTTTAATAAACCTTCGAAAAATGTTTCGCATCTCCACAAATTTCCTTTTAACAAATAGCCATGTGTAACTTACGTATTTAACTACAATTTCCTCTCAATTTGTTTGGCCTAACTGGCCGCAAAAGTGGCTGCCAGCCTGCAGTACCGTTTTTTATCTACCAAGGAAGTGCTCGTCCACACAAGACCTCTACCAAAATGTTGTTTGTAAAAACAAATCTGGGATTTCTGATTGCATGGATGCACACTCTCAGGACATTTTCAGGCTGCTGTTAACAATCCACTACGATAAATTAATTCCTTTACCCACAATCAAATAATTAGTACAAATTGAGGATATTATCCCTATCACATTATTTTATAGATTCATTATGTTGGATCTAATTTTTTTCAATAATTTTCCACTGCTGTAAGGAAGAACAATAGCTCTCATAAGTCTTAGTAATACCGTACTTAATTTACCCAGCATCGAATAATTTATTTACTATCCTTTCTCATCTGTTAACCAGTGACTTCGTTTGAACTCCAGAACTCAAAACTCACAATAGTTCAAACCAGCAAAATTTTCTTTACTATTTTCCCATATCATCTATGCCTAATACACATCCATACATACAGCACAATTTATATGCTGATAAAATTCAAGTTTATATATATAAAAATCCATGAGCAGAGTACTCTGGGAAGTCAGTGTAAGACCTCTCCCAAATTTGGCTAATTTTGTACTCCCACATTTTTATGAAGCTCATATCCATAAATAGCTTTGATTCTCATATAAATTCTATCAAAATGGAATCTCAAGATTACTCCCAATTTTTTACTATCAATGAATTTACTATCAATGAATGGCTGCTCATAACTCAGCAAATCAAATCTTTATTCTCCATCTCCCTTGACAAAAGTGATAATTTTCATAATCAAATTATATTTCTATTTCTATTTTTTTTTTTTTTTTTTTTTTTTTTTACGAATTCTCTCGATATGCGATCCCATCCCCATGGAACTATCTATTTTCAGACAAGGCACACTGTCGGTGTCAACAATCTTGTAAGATTGATACACAAAAACAAAAACACTAACATTGACACACAAAAATACCCACACACGCATGCATTATGCGTATTTGTTTGCGTTGGAACCATTATTTACAGATCAGGATGGGTGTCAATTTTATTTCATTTTCATAAAATTTGTCCTTCAATTTTATAAATGCTAATACGCAAATGGACCAAAAAGTTTATTTTTTAGAAAACCCCTATGATGTCACATTGAAATTACCCTTTCAGTTCCCACCATAATTTATCCAAATTTGACTACAAACCCATTTGCATGTCAGTCGACCACTGACCTATCAATCATGCGGAACAATAGTCCGAAATTCCCACCTGATCATCATGTGACTCTTGTCACTTGGTTTGCCAAAAAAATTGCAAAGCAATTGTTCCAAACTTTGTAAATTTAAAATTTTGTGCCCAACATAAAAGATCCAATTTCGGCATTTGATCAATTATCAATTTGCTTACAAGCAAAAGAAAAATGAATAATTCTTGCTCCGAAAACTTTTCAGACACAAAATCATCGACAGTTATTCATGTTTGTCCAGTAATCTAATTTGTTGAGGCCAATCGTCATTTGGGATTTGTCGCAATGAAGGCCTAATCGTTGTCTGAGGAATCGGTAAGCACTGGTACCCTTGATCTTGGTTTACCCTATGAACTTGTCTTCCTGTTGGTATACGGACATCTTCTTTTCCAATGTCCCATCTGTCCACACTTGAAACACCGGTTTCTGTCGTTGCCTGGTCTGTGCACCTGTGCACTTGTATTGCTGGGCTGCATCTCTACATCCCTGAGTTGCCACTGCAATCTCTCGTTATCTCCTGAAACACGAAAAAATTCTCTGTACCGTACTTTTTGGGGAGACAAATGGGAATTCAGATGGGACAACTGTCACTTTCATTCCTAATTTCGAGGGCAGTTGTGCATTTGTCTCCTCCACTGTATCCTGTATCCTTTTTATTTTAAGTTCTAGATCCGTTATCCGTTCTTGCTGTTCCCGTTGTCTGGATTCACCATTCCAAAGATGGAATGCAAGCCAGTCTACCGTTAGATTCTGTCTCTTCCTGGCTTTCAATCTTTGTTCCAATCTTTCCAATCGACTTCGCTCAAATGTACCATCTCTTGGAAACTCCTCATCATGTCCCTTTGTCCACAAATACCAATTCTCGACCTGCCTTATAGCTTCGGCACCATAAAGGTCGTACATATGATGTGTACAAGTACCTTTTTGTGGAATCTCTGGTTGTCCTTGTGTATTCTTGCAGGCTCCATTTCCCATTCTGCCTTTTATCAAAGTAGCGTTGGATGTGTTGTAGCTTGTTCCTCTAAAGCTTCACTCGTACCTCCAGGAAGGATCTCTCCACCTGTTCAAACGGTGATTTCCAGAGAATCTCTCTCACCTGTGGCTTTTGCACAATCCAATCTCACAGATCAGTATTTGCAGATGAGCCAAAGGGTCAGTATGAAATGGGTGAATCCTCAGGTGTCCGCTCTGTTGAAGGGGAAATCACACAATGGTAACCGCACATATATATCTATATATAAACTCACCACCTTGCTCAATTTTCCAAGGTTGTCTTCACATTGATAATATCTCACAAAGATATCAAAGCTTCTTTCTTGAGACCGCATTTTCATCAATCAAACAATCAATATATTCAATTCAATTTATTCAGTTCAATTTATTCAGTTAAATTATTCAATTAAATTTATTCAGTTCAATTCAATTATTCAATTTCAATTAATTTATCAATATTCATCAATAAATCAAATTAATCATTTTGGATGACTCCTTGCATAAGCCCTTTCCCCAATGATGTCAGGACAGGTCCATCTATTGACTGAGATTGAAGATCATCGGTCGTCACCTCTGGTTCATACCTCATGTCAATTGACGAATCACTGTTCTGTCCTAGGGTCATATCTGACATATTTTCCCATTTTGCCTGGTCTCCACAAATTTTTCTTTGCAACCACTAAAGGCAACTCATCCTTCATTCGTGAGACAGCCAAAATGGATGGCAGATATTAAAGTTCTTTGGGAAAAATATCTCATCATTTTTCTTTTAATAGTACCCAAAATCTCTTGGCAATATAAATTTCGTAAAACTACTGAAATGGGACTGTCAAATTCCTTCAATCATGCTAAATTTTGAAACTCCATCACTTGTAATACCCAATTTATCCCATAGGGGTTGAAAGTTCTTTCCCAAGTTCGTGCAATCATTCTGCATCGGAACCCTATGATATCATTCATAATAATCATCATGATTTTATAATCATGGTCATATCATAATCATCTATTTGAAAAACAAACATTTCCTTTATCACCACAGCTATGTGGTATAATCAACAATAAAATAAACTGTACATAGCAAAAGGCTACCTCCTGACCACTTAGTATACCTATTAACACTAAGTCATAACAATATCGAATAATCATTAAACAATTAAAAGAAAAATCGCTTCTACTGCTCCTGCCTGGCTCGCCAAATTATCGTGGAGGTGTGTTTGGGACTCAAGACTCCAATGACCGGAAACAGGTTTTACAATAGGTCTAGACTTTATTAACTGGTTGTTCACTTCATTCCAATACCAAATAACTACCGTTTAACTCAATGGACCAGATAACTCTATCCGCATAGTCCCTCTTCCTTGGCCGATGTCTTCTCTGCAGTGCCGTACTCGTGGTACGCGTTCATTCCATCGGGCAGAGCTTCTGATGACAAGTGTGTTGACTCAAAGTTTGCTCTGGTTTATATGGATAAATTGGAGTTAATCCCCTCTGCGCTAAAAGTTAATCCTCCGTGCGCTGAAGCTCCTTGGTCATCCACAATCGCCCTGCTGGCACCACCTCGCTCCCCTCCTGCTGTGAGTTCCATTTACCTCACAATAGGAGGATGCTCTAGCCCGGGGCTGTACAGGAGGTGGACAACGGACTCCCAGCTTTAACAGAGCGAGATACATTCCTAACATTCTTACGACCACCTATTGGTTCACTCACCAATCTCATAACTAGTTACATAGTATAAAGATTTATTCTACCACTATAGCATACAGGTCTACCAAGCTAGCTAGCATACTGGTCTACCAAGCTAGCTAGCATACAGGTCTACCAAGCTAGCTAGCATACAGGTCTACCAAGCTAGCTAGCATACAGGTCTACCAAGCTAGCTAGCGTTCAGGCCTACCAAGCTAGCTAGCATACAGGTCTACCAAGCTAGCTAGCATACAGGTCTACCAAGCAAGCTAGCATACAGGTCTACCAAGCTAGCTAGCATACAGGTCGACCAAGCTAGCTAGCATACAGGTCTACCAAGCTAGCTAGCATACAGGTCTACCAAGCTAGCTAGCATACAGGTCTACCAAGCTAGCTAGCGTAAAGGTCTACCAAGCTAGCTGGCATACAGGTCTACCAAGCTAGCTGGCATACAGGTCTACCAAGCTCGCTAGCATACAGGTCTACCAAGCCAGCTAGCATACAGGTCTACCAAGCGAGCTAGCATACAGGTCTACCAAGCTAGCTAGCATACAGGTCTACCAAGCTATCTAGCATACGGGTCTACCAAGCTAGCTAGCATATGGGTCTACCAAGCTAGCTAACATACAGGTCTACCAAGCTAGCTAGCATACAGGTCTACCACGCTAGCTAGCATACGGGTCTACCAAGCTAGCTAGCATACGGGTCTACCAAGCTAGCTAGCATACGGGTCTACCAAGCTAGCTAGCATACAGGTCTACCAAGCTAGCTAACATACAGGTCTACCAAGCTAGCTAACATACAGGTCTACCAAGCTAGCTAGCATACAGGTCTACCAAGCTAGCTAGTATACAGGTCTACCAAGCTAGCTAACATACAGGTCTACCAAGCTAGCTAGCATACAGGTCTACCAAGCTAGCTAGCATACAGGTCTACCAAGCTAGCTAGCATACAGGTCTACCAAGCTCGCGAGCATACAGGTCTACCAAGCTAGCTAGCATACAGGTCTACCAAGCTAGCTAGCATACAGGTCTACCAAGCTGGCGAGCATACAGGTCTACCAAGCTAGCTAGCATACAGGTCTACCAAGCTAGCTAGCATACAGGTCTACCAAGCTAGCTAACATACAGGTCTACCAAGCAAGCTAGCATACAGGTCTACCAAACTAGCTAGCATACAGGTCTACCAAGCTAGCTAGCATACAGATTACAGGTCTACCAAGCTAGCTGGCATACAGGTCTACCAAGCTAGCTCGCATACAGGTCTACCAAGCTAGCTAACATACAGGTCTACCAAGCTAGCTAGCATACAGGTCTACCAAGCTAGCTAGCATACAGGTCTACCAAGCTAGCTCGCATACAGGTCTACCAAGCCAGCTAGCATACAGGTCTACCAAGCCAGCTCGCATACAGGTCTACCAATCGAGCTAGCATACAGGTCTACCAAGCTAGCTAGCATACAGGTCTACCAAGCTAGCTAACATACAGCTCTACCAAGCTAGCTAGCATACAGGTCTACCAAGCTAGCTAGCATACAGGTCTACCAAGCTAGCTAGCATACAGGTCTACCAAGCTCACGAGCATACAGGTCTACCAAGCTAGCTAGCATACAGGTCTACCAAGCTGGCTAGCATACAGGTCTACCAAGCTGGCGAGCATACAGGTCTACCAAGCTAGCTAGCATACAGGTCTACCAAGCTAGCTAGCATACAGGTCTACCAAGCTAGCTAACATACAGGTCTACCAAGCAAGCTAACATACAGGTCTACCAAGCTAGCTAACATACAGGTCTACCAAGCTAGCTAACATACAGGTCTACCAAGCCAGCTAGCATACAGGTCTACCAAGCTAGCTAGCATACAGGTCTACCAAGCGAGCTAGCATACAGGTCTACCAAGGTAGCTAGCATACAGGTCTACCAGGCTAGCTAGCATACAGGTCTACCAAGCTAGCTAACATACCGGTCTACCAAGCTCGCTAGCATACAGGTTTACCAAGCTCGCTAGCATACAGGTCTACCAAGCCAGCTAGCATACAGGTCTACCAAGCTGACTAGCATACAGGTCTACCAATCCAGCTAGCATACAGGTCTACCAAGCCAGCTAGCATACAGGTCTACCAATCCAGCTAGCATACAGGTCTACCAAGCTAGCTAGCATACAGGTCTACCAAGCTAGATAGCATACAGGTCTACCAAGCGAGATAGCATCCAGGTCTACCAAGCGAGCAGGCATACAGGTCTACCAAGCTAGCTAGCATACAGGTCTACCAAGCTAGCTAGCATACAGGTCTACCAAGCCAGCTAGCATACAGGTCTACCAAGCTAGCTAGCATACAGGTCTACCAAGCTAGCTAGCATACAGGTCTACCAAGCTAGCTAGCATACAGGTCTACCAAGCCAGCTCGCATACAGGTCTACCAAGCCAGCTAGCATACAGGTCTACCAAGCTAGCTAGCATACAGGTCCACCAAGCTAGCTAGCATACAGGTCTACCAAGCTAGCTAGCATACAGGTCTACCAAGCCAGCTAGCATACAGGTCTACCAAGCCAGCTAGAATACAGGTCTAC
Source organism: Myxine glutinosa (assembly GCF_964187855.1). Taxonomy (NCBI): domain Eukaryota; kingdom Metazoa; phylum Chordata; class Myxini; order Myxiniformes; family Myxinidae; genus Myxine; species Myxine glutinosa. Next base: position 192,058,183 of record NC_136266.1, read on the forward strand.
CAAGCTAGCTAGCATACAGGTCTACCAAGCCAGCTAGAATACAGGTCTACCAAGCTAGCTAGCATACAGGTCTACCAAGCTAGCTAGCATACAGGTCTACCAAGCTAGCTAGCATACAGGTCCACCAAGCTAGCTAGCATACAGATCTACCAAGCCAGCTAGCATACAGGTCTACCAAGCTAGCTAGCATACAGGTCTACCAAGCTAGCTAGCATACAGATTACAGGTCTACCAAGATAGCTAGCATACAGGTCTACCAAGCTAGCTCGCATACAGGTCTACCAAGCTAGCTAACATACAGGTCTACCAAGCTAGCTAGCATACAGGTCTACCAAGCTAGCTAGCATACAGGTCTACCAAGCTAGCTCGCATACAGGTCTACCAAGCCAGCTAGCATACAGGTCTACCAAGCCAGCTCGCATACAGGTCTACCAAGCCAGCTCGCATACAGGTCTACCAAGCTAGCTAGCATACAGGTCTACCAAGCTAGCTAGCATACAGGTCTACCAAGCTAGCTAGTATACAGGTCTACCAAGCTAGCTAACATACAGGTCTACCAAGCTAGCTAGCATACAGGTCTACCAAGCTAGCTAGCATACAGGTCTACCAAGCTAGCTAGCATACAGGTCTACCAAGCTCGCGAGCATACAGGTCTACCAAGCTAGCTAGCATACAGGTCTACCAAGCTAGCTAGCATACAGGTCTACCAAGCTGGCGAGCATACAGGTCTACCAAGCTAGCTAGCATACAGGTCTACCAAGCTAGCTAGCATACAGGTCTACCAAGCTAGCTAACATACAGGTCTACCAAGCAAGCTAACATACAGGTCTACCAAGCTAGCTAACATACAGGTCTACCAAGCTAGCTAACATACAGGTCTACCAAGCCAGCTAGCATACAGGTCTACCAAGCTAGCTAGCATACAGGTCTACCAAGCTAGCTAGCATACAGGTCTACCAAGGTAGCTAGCAGACAGGTCTACCAGGCTAGCTAGCATACAGGTCTACCAAGCTAGCTAACATACCGGTCTACCAAGCTCGCGAGCATACAGGTTTACCAAGCTCGCTAGCATACAGGTCTACCAAGCCAGCTAGCATACAGGTCTACCAAGCTGACTAGCATACAGGTCTACCAATCCAGCTAGCATACAGGTCTACCAAGCCAGCTAGCATACAGGTCTACCAATCCAGCTTGCATACAGGTCTACCAAGCTAGCTAGCATACAGGTCTACCAAGCTAGCTAGCATACAGGTCTACCAAGCTAGATAGCATACAGGTCTACCAAGCGAGATAGCATCCAGGTCTACCAAGCTAGCAGGCATACAGGTCTACCAAGCTAGCTAGCATACAGGTCTACCAAGCTAGCTAGCATACAGGTCTACCATGCTAGCTAGCATACAGGTCTACCAAGCTAGCTAGCATACAGGTCATCCAAGCTAGCTAGCATACAGGTCTACCAAGCTAGCTAGCATACAGGTCTACCAAGCTAGCTAGCATACAGGTCTACCAAGCCAGCTCGCATACAGGTCTACCAAGCCAGCTAGCATACAGGTCTACCAAGCTAGCTAGCATACAGGTCCACCAAGCTAGCTAGCATACAGGTCTACCAAGCTAGCTAGCATACAGGTCTACCAAGCCAGCTAGCATACAGGTCTACCAAGCCAGTTAGAATACAGGTCTACCAAGCCAGCTAGAATACAGGTCTACCAAGCAAGCTAACATACAGGTCTACCAAGCTAGCTAGCATACAGGTCCACCAAGCTAGCTAGCATACAGGTCTACCAAGCTAGCTAGCATACAGGTCTACCAAGCTAGCTAGCATACAGGTCTACCAAGCTAGCTAACATACAGGTCTACCAAGCTAGCTAGCATACAGGTCTACCAAGCTAGCTAGCAAACAGGTCTACCAAGCTAGCTAGCATACAGGTCTACCAAGCTCGCGAGCATACAGGTCTACCAAGCTAGCTAGCGTACAGGTCTACCAAGCTGGCTAGCATACATGTCTACCAAGCTGGCGAGCATACAGGTCTACCAAGCTAGCTAGCATACAGGTCTACCAAGCTAGCTAGCATACAGGTCTACCAAGCTAGCTAACATACAGGTCTACCAAGCAAGCTAACATACAGGTCTACCAAGCTAGCTAACATACAGGTCTACCAAGCTAGCTAACATACAGGTCTACCAAGCCAGCTAGCATACAGGTCTACCAAGCTAGCTAGCATACAGGTCTACCAAGCTAGCTAGCATACAGGTCTACCAAGGTAGCTAGCATACAGGTCTACCAGGCTAGCTAGCATACAGGTCTACCAAGCTAGCTAGCATACAGGTCTACCAAGCTAGCTAGCATACAGGTCTACCAAGGTAGCTAGCATACAGGTCTACCAGGCTGGCTAGCATACAGGTCTACCAAGCTGGCGAGCATACAGGTCTACCAAGCCAGCTAGCATACAGGTCTACCAAGCCAGCTAGCATACAGGTCTACCAAGCTAGCTAGCATACAGGTCCACCAAGCTAGCTAGCATACAGGTCTACCAAGCTAGCTAGCATACAGGTCTACCAAGCCAGCTAGCATACAGGTCTACCAAGCCAGCTAGAATACAGGTCTACCAAGCTAGCTAGCATACAGGTCTACCAAGCCAGCTAGAATACAGGTCTACCAAGCTAGCTAGCATACAGGTCTACCAAGCTAGCTAGCATACAGGTCTACCAAGCTAGCTAGCATACAGGTCCACCAAGCTAGCTAGCATACAGATCTACCAAGCCAGCTAGCATACAGGTCTACCAAGCTAGCTAGCATACAGGTCTACCAAGCTAGCTAGCATACAGATTACAGGTCTACCAAGATAGCTAGCATACAGGTCTACCAAGCTAGCTCGCATACAGGTCTACCAAGCTAGCTAACATACAGGTCTACCAAGCTAGCTAGCATACAGGTCTACCAAGCTAGCTAGCATACAGGTCTACCAAGCTAGCTCGCATACAGGTCTACCAAGCCAGCTAGCATACAGGTCTACCAAGCCAGCTCGCATACAGGTCTACCAAGCTAGCTCGCATACAGGTCTACCAAGCTAGCTAGCATACAGGTCTACCAAGCTAGCTAGTATACAGGTCTACCAAGCTAGCTAACATACAGGTCTACCAAGCTAGCTAGCATACAGGTCTACCAAGCTAGCTAGCATACAGGTCTACCAAGCTAGCTAGCATACAGGTCTACCAAGCTCGCGAGCATACAGGTCTACCAAGCTAGCTAGCATACAGGTCTACCAAGCTAGCGAGCATACAGGTCTACCAAGCTGGCGAGCATACAGGTCTACCAAGCTAGCTAGCATACAGGTCTACCAAGCTAGCTAGCATACAGGTCTACCAAGCTAGCTCGCATACAGGTCTACCAAGCCAGCTAGCATACAGGTCTACCAAGCCAGCTCGCATACAGGTCTACCAAGCTAGCTCGCATACAGGTCTACCAAGCTAGCTAGCATACAGGTCTACCAAGCTAGCTAGTATACAGGTCTACCAAGCTAGCTAACATACAGGTCTACCAAGCTAGCTAGCATACAGGTCTACCAAGCTAGCTAGCATACAGGTCTACCAAGCTAGCTAGCATACAGGTCTACCAAGCTCGCGAGCATACAGGTCTACCAAGCTAGCTAGCATACAGGTCTACCAAGCTAGCGAGCATACAGGTCTACCAAGCTGGCGAGCATACAGGTCTACCAAGCTAGCTAGCATACAGGTCTACCAAGCTAGCTAGCATACAGGTCTACCAAGCTAGCTAACATACAGGTCTACCAAGCAAGCTAACATACAGGTCTACCAAGCTAGCTAACATTCAGGTCTACCAAGCTAGCTAACATACAGGTCTACCAAGCCAGCTAGCATACAGGTCTACCAAGCTAGCTAGCATACAGGTCTACCAAGCTAGCTAGCATACAGGTCTACCAAGGTAGCTAGCATACAGGTCTACCAGGCTAGCTAGCATACAGGTCTACCAAGCTAGCTAACATACCGGTCTACCAAGCTCGCTAGCATACAGGTTTACCAAGCTCGCTAGCATACAGGCCTACCAAGCCAGCTAGCATACAGGTCTACCAAGCTGACTAGCATACAGGTCTACCAATCCAGCTAGCATACAGGTCTACCAAGCCAGCTAGCATACAGGTCTACCAATCCAGCTAGCATACAGGTCTACCAAGCTAGCTAGCATACAGGTCTACCAAGCTAGATAGCATACAGGTCTACCAAGCGAGATAGCATCCAGGTCTACCAAGCTAGCAGGCATACAGGTCTACCAAGCTAGCTAGCATACAGGTCTACCAAGCTAGCTAGCATACAGGTCTACCAAGCTAGCTAGCATACAGGTCTACCAAGCTAGCTAGCATACAGGTCATCCAAGCTAGCTAGCATACAGGTCTACCAAGCTAGCTAGCATACAGGTCTACCAAGCTAGCTAGCATACAGGTCTACCAAGCCAGCTCACATACAGGTCTACCAAGCCAGCTAGCATACAGGTCTACCAAGCTAGCTAGCATACAGGTCCACCAAGCTAGCTAGCATACAGGTCTACCAAGCTAGCTAGCATACAGGTCTACCAAGCCAGCTAGCATACAGGTCTACCAAGCCAGCTAGAATACAGGTCTACCAAGCTAGCTAGCATACAGGTCTACCAAGCCAGCTAGAATACAGGTCTACCAAGCTAGCTAGCATACAGGTCTACCAAGCTAGCTAGCATACAGGTCTACCAAGCTAGGTAGCATACAGGTCCACCAAGCTAGCTAGCATACAGGTCTACCAAGCTAGCTAGCATACAGGTCTACCAAGCTAGCTAGCATACAGGTCTACCAAGCTAGCTAGCATACAGGTCTACCAAGCTAGCTAACATACAGGTCTACCAAGCTAGCTAGCATACAGGTCTACCAAGCTAGCTAGCATACAGGTCTACCAAGCTAGCTAGCATACAGGTCTACCAAGCTCACGAGCATACAGGTCTACCAAGCTAGCTAGCATACAGGTCTACCAAGCTGGCTAGCATACAGGTCTACCAAGCTGGTGAGCATACAGGTCTACCAAGCTAGCTAGCATACAGGTCTACCAAGCTAGCTAGCATACAGGTCTACCAAGCTAGCTAACATACAGGTCTACCAAGCAAGCTAACATACAGGTCTACCAAGCTAGCTAACATACAGGTCTACCAAGCTAGCTAACATACAGGTCTACCAAGCCAGCTAGCATACAGGTCTACCAAGCTAGCTAGCATACAGGTCTACCAAGCTAGCTAGCATACAGGTCTACCAAGGTAGCTAGCATAGGTCTACCAGGCTAGCTAGCATACAGGTCTACCAAGCTAGCTAACATACCGGTCTACGAAGCTCGCGAGCATACAGGTTTACCAAGCTCGCTAGCATACAGGTCTACCAAGCCAGCTAGCATACAGGTCTACCAAGCTGACTAGCATACAGGTCTTCCAATCCAGCTAGCATACAGGTCTACCAAGCGAGCTAGCATACAGGTCTACCAATCCAGCTAGCATACAGGTCTACCAAGCTAGCTAGCATACAGGTCTACCAAGCTAGATAGCATTCAGGTCGACCAAGCGAGATAGCATCCAGGTCTACCAAGCTAGCAGACATACAGGTCTACCAAGCTAGCTAGCATACAGGTCTACCAAGCTAGCTAGCATACAGGTCTACCAAGCTAGCTAGCATACAGGTCTACCAAGCTAGCTAGCATACAGGTCATCCAAGCTAGCTAGCATACAGGTCTACCAAGCTAGCTAGCATACAGGTCTACCAAGCTAGCTAGCATACAGGTCTACCAAGCCAGCTCGCATACAGGTCTACCAAGCCAGCTAGCATACTGGTCTACCAAGCTAGCTAGCATACAGGTCCACCAAGCTAGCTAGCATACAGGTCTACCAAGCCAGCTAGCATACAGGTCTACCAAGCTAGCTAACATACAGGTCTACCAAGCCAGCTAGCATACAGGTCTACCATGCTAGCTAGCATACAGGTCTACCAAGCCAGCTAGCATACAGGTCTACCATGCTAGCTAGCATACAGGTCTACCAAGCCAGCTAGCATACAGGTCTACCAAGCCAGCTAGCATACAGGTCTACCAAGCCAGCTAGCATACAGGTCTACCATGCTAGCTAGCATACAGGTCTACCAAGCCAGCTAGCATACAGGTCTACCAAGCCAGCTAGCATACAGGTCTACCATGCTAGCTAGCATACAGGTCTACCAAGCCAGCTAGCATACAGGTCTACCAAGCCAGCTAGCATACAGGTCTACCAAGCCAGCTAGCATACAGGTCTACCATGCTAGCTAGCATACAGGTCTACCAAGCCAGCTAGCATACAGGTCTACCAAGCCAGCTAGAATACAGGTCTACCAAGCTAGCTAGCATACAGGTCTACCAAGGCAGCTAGAATACAGGTCTACCAAGCTAGCTAGCATACAGGTCTACCAAGCTAGCTAGCATACAGGTCTACCAAGCTAGCTAGCATACAGGTCCACCAAGCTAGCTAGCATACAGATCTACCAAGCCAGCTCGCATACAGGTCTACCAAGCTAGCTAGCATACAGGTCTACCAAGCTAGCTAGCATACAGATTACAGGTCTACCAAGATAGCTCGCATACAGGTCTACCAAGCTAGCTAACATACAGGTCTACCAAGCTAGCTAGCATACAGGTCTACCAAGCTAGCTAGCATACAGGTCTACCAAGCTAGCTCGCATACAGGTCTACCAAGCCAGCTAGCATACAGGTCTACCAAGCCAGCTCGCATACAGGTCTACCAAGCTAGCTCGCATACAGGTCTACCAAGCTAGCTAACATACAGGTCTACCAAGCAAGCTAACATACAGGTCTACCAAGCTAGCTAACATACAGGTCTACCAAGCTAGCTAACATACAGGTCTACCAAGCCAGCTAGCATACAGGTCTACCAAGCTAGCTAGCATACAGGTCTACCAAGCTAGCTAGCATACAGGTCTACCAAGGTAGCTAGCATACAGGTCTACCAGGCTAGCTAGCATACAGGTCTACCAAGCTAGCTAACATACCGGTCTACCAAGCTCACTAGCATACAGGTTTACCAAGCTCGCTAGCATACAGGTCTACCAAGCCAGCTAGCATACAGGTCTACCAAGCTGACTAGCATACAGGTCTACCAATCCAGCTAGCATACAGGTCTACCAAGCCAGCTAGCATACAGGTCTACCAATCCAGCTAGCATACAGGTCTACCAAGCTAGATAGCATACAGGTCTACCAAGCTAGATAGCATACAGGTCTACCAAGCGAGATAGCTACCAGGTCTACCAAGCTAGCAGGCATACAGGTCTACCAAGCTAGCTAGCATACAGGTCTACCAAGCTAGCTAGCATACAGGTCTACCAAGCTAGCTAGCATACAGGTCTACCAAGCTAGCTAGCATACAGTTCATCCAAGCTAGCTAGCATACAGGTCTACCAAGCTAGCTAGCATACAGGTCTACCAAGCTAGCTAGCATACAGGTCTACCAAGCCAGCTCGCATACAGGTCTACCAAGCCAGCTAGCATACAGGTCTACCAAGCTAGCTAGCATACAGGTCCACCAAGCTAGCTAGCATACAGGTCTACCAAGCTAGCTAGCATACAGGTCTACCAAGCCAGCTAGCATACAGGTCTACCAAGCCAGCTAGAATACAGGTCTACCAAGCTAGCTAGCATACAGGTCTACCAAGCCAGCTAGAATACAGGTCTACCAAGCTAGCTAGCATACAGGTCTACCAAGCGAGCTAGCATACAGGTCTACCAAGCTAGCTAACATACAGGTCTACCAAGCTAGCTAGCATACAGGTCTACCAAGCTAGCTAGCATACAGGTCTACCAAGCTAGCTAGAATACAGGTCTACCAAGCTCGCGAGCATACAGGTCTACCAAGCTAGCTAGCATACAGGTCTACCAAGCTAGCTAGCATACAGGTCTACCAAGCTGGCGAGCATACAGGTCTACCAAGCCTAGCTAGCATACAGGTCTACCAAGCTAGCTAGCATACAGGTCTACCAAGCTAGCTAGCATACAGGTCTACCAAGCCAGCTCGCATACAGGTCTACCAAGCCAGCTAGCATACAGGTCTACCAAGCTAGCTAGCATACAGGTCCACCAAGCTAGCTAGCATACAGGTCTACCAAGCTAGCTAGCATACAGGTCTACCAAGCCAGCTAGCATACAGGTCTACCAAGCCAGCTAGAATACAGGTCTACCAAGCTAGCTAGCATACAGGTCTACCAAGCCAGCTAGAATACAGGTCTACCAAGCTAGCTAGCATACAGGTCTACCAAGCGAGCTAGCATACAGGTCTACCAAGCTAGCTAACATACAGGTCTACCAAGCTAGCTAGCATACAGGTCTACCAAGCTAGCTAGCATACAGGTCTACCAAGCTAGCTAGAATACAGGTCTACCAAGCTCGCGAGCATACAGGTCTACCAAGCTAGCTAGCATACAGGTCTACCAAGCTAGCTAGCATACAGGTCTACCAAGCTGGCGAGCATACAGGTCTACCAAGCCTAGCTAGCATACAGGTCTACCAAGCTAGCTAGCATACAGGTCTACCAAGCTAGCTAGCATACAGGTCTACCAAGCTAGCTAGCATACAGGTCTACCAAGCTAGCTAGCATACAGGTCTACCAAGCTAGCTAGCATACAGGTCTACCAAGCTAGCTAGCATACAGGTCTACCAAGCTAGCTAGCATACAGGTCTACCAAGCTAGCTAGCATACAGGTCTACCAAGCTAGCTAGCATACAGGTCTACCAAGCTAGCTAGCATACAGGTCTACCAAGCTAGCTAGCATACAGGTCTACCAAGCTAGCTAGCATACAGATCTACCAAGCGAGCTCGGTACCGCAGCATCGTTGCCGCTTACTTTCATAGAATTTAAGCTGCTATGAAAGTCAAGAAAACAATTACACAACAAGTACACATACATTCAAAGTACACCGCCCCATGCCAAATAATTAAATATGCTGCAGCGCGGCATTGCCGGGGCGCCTCCGGCGCCCGGCAATACCGCAGTGCAGCTCATTAAGGCTGCATTGGGAGGGAGAGGTGTACACTAATTGATTGATTAATTGTATAATTAAAATCAATAAAAGATTATCACAAAATATTTTCATAATCAATTGGCTAATCGCATAACTAAACCACTAGTGCTTCATCCGAAGATGTATCTTTTAGAAATTTAATTAAATAAGTCATTTATAAAAAATTAAATAATTAATTGATTACTCAATAAATAATTAATCGATTAATCAATAAATAATTAATAGATGAAATGATTAATCAATAAATCAAAAATATCCTTGATAGCCACATCACTTGGTCACTTATGTCCAAATATTAGCTTCCCAGCTCAAAAGGTGCCTGAGATATTGGCCAAATGAGAAAGAAAATAAATAAATGATTAATAATGAAAATAAATAAATAATAATCATAAAAAAATTAAATTGGTAATCAATTTGGTCAGAGAACACATAAACTACCACTATTTCATCAGAATCTGTAACTTAAAAAAAAAATTTTTTTGGGTCATTAATCGAATAATTAAATAATTAATCGATTAATTGATTAATTAATAAATCAAAAATATCCTTTGCAGCCAAATCACCTGGTCATTGGCATGTCCAAATATCAGCGAGAATATTGGCGAGATCTTGGAGACGGCGGCAGGGATTTTCGAAGCTCCACACGGTCTCCACGTTTTTCGAAGTTAAGTCTGTTCACAATTGTATTTTGTCGAAACTGTATTTATCTTTCGGTGTGTGAAGTTATTGTGTGCAACTTTGGTTGTTTCTCGGTGTTTATCTTTCATAAATTGATCGTCTGTTTGCCGTGTCGTGTCTTGAGGCCTTGTACAGTGTGCACTGTACAACCTTGAGGCTTTGTTTTTTATCTCAGCGGTCCGTCTTTTGTGATCCAATAACTTTCGTTCTCTGTATTCCCAGGCTTTTCACCCATAGCCTACCTACTTCCTTGTGTAAATCTCAACTCAAAAAAAAAAAAAAAAAAAAAAAAAAAAACATTTTCCTTCTCTGTTATCATTCGTTTATTCATTCTTATTCGTTCGTTCGTTCTTCGACCACGTGTTTCTCCCCCATTTCCCCAGATAGTTTTCACTCATTAACCTTCAATGTTTACACTTTCCCCTCAAGTTATGTATTCCGTCATATTTTATAACACCTTTTTCTTCTTCTTCTTTAAAAGGCTGCTTTCGACTTGCTCACCAAATCAATTCATCCCAAAAAAAATATCCATCTCCTATAGTGCCTTTTTTCTACATTCCCTAAACTCTCCTGCACTCCATCCTCCATCCAGCGTCCTTAAACGTCTTTTTAACTCGAAGGTCACAAGCAACTCATTTTGCAATAAATGTTCGTTTCCCATAAATCGTACACTTTCAAAAATCCAATCTCACCCCTCCCCTCCAAATCTTCCCCATAACTCCTCCCCTCCAAATCTTCCCCATCACCCCTCCCCTCCAAATCTTCCCCATCACCCATCCCTTTCAAATCTCCCCCCTTGCCCCCTCCCTCCTAAACGACCCCCTCACCCCTCCCCGCCAAGACGCCCCCTCGCCCCTCCCCTCCTAGACTCCTGCCTCAACCCTCCCCTCCAAATCTCCCCCATATCCCATCCCTTTCAAATCCCTCCCCTTGCCCCTTCCCTCCCAAACTTCCCCCTCACCCCTCCCCTTCAAATCTCCCCACCCTCATTGCTTCTCAATTTCCCCCCTCTCACTCCCCCTCCTCAAAGCGTCCTCCCCGCTTCTTCCCCCTTCAAACTCTCACCTCCATCTCCCCCAACCTTCTGCCTCGCTCTTCCCCCTCCTCAAATAACACCTCATTGTGGCTCACCCAATCACCATCAAACCTTTTGTCCGCCCCATCCTTCCCTTTCTCCGAGCTATTCTGAAATCTCTGACACACCTTCAACAGCTCTCCCTACCTCTTCCACCTCTTCCACATCTTACCCTACCCCTCCTCCCCCCTGTTCTGTATCTGATGCTCCCCCTTCCTCTTCATTAACGGTATGGACCTCAAACATCCGGGGCCTTCGTTCAAACTTAACTGATCTCTCCATACAGGTTGCTTCTGTCAAACCAGACGTGATCTGCTTAACAGAAACTTTCCTCCTTTATGATGTCTCTGATTCCATAGTATCTCTCCCGGGCTACTCCCTCCTCCGGTATGATAGACCTGAGCCTCGTCCTGGAGGCGGGGTTGCTATCTTTATCAAAAACTCTCTTCCTCACTCGCCCTGCACTGCACTCTCTCCACCTCACCCCCAGGAATACCTCTGGCTACGGCTTCCCCTTCGCTCCCACCTCTTGTTCATATGTGTGTTGTACCGTCCACCAAACAGTGATGACTCCATCTACATCTCGCTGTCTGATGATATGGACCAACTTCTATCTACTCATCCCAACTCTCTCTTCCTCATATGTGGTGATTTCAACTGTCATCATGCCAGTTGGCTGGGTGTGGGTACCTCTCTCACCAGCCATGGCTCCTCAGCAAAGGACTTCTGCGACTCACTGGGACTGACACAATCTGTCAATTTCCCGACCCGGATCTCAGTCAACGGAACATCTTCTCTTCTGGACTTGGTTATGACTAACTTCCCTGAAAATGTCTGCTGCTCTTCTTCTGCTCCGATCGGATCATCTGATCATGTCCTTGTTAAAGTGGACATCTCTCTGACCATCCTCAGGGAGCCTGCTCAGCGTCGACGAGTCTGGCATTTCACTCAGGCCAACTGGCACGGTCTTCAAGCAGCCATCAATCATCTGGACTGGTCTCCCATCTCTACCACCTCTGACATCAACTCATCCTGGGAATTCTTCCAAAGTAAATTGCTCTCTCTCATGCACAGATTTATCCCATCTCGTCTTCAGTTGTCATACCCTTCCTCCCGTCCATGGTACACGGAATCTTGTGGTGAGGCTGTTGCCCAGAAACAACTTGCCTTCGTCTCCTGGAAAGCAAATCCAACGGAAGGAAATCTCATTTCCTTTCACAAAGCCCGAAACAAGTGTGTGTCCACCCTCAGGAGAGCCAGGAAACAATATCTCTCCATTCTCAAGACCGAACTCTCTTATCTGTCTCCCTCTTCCAAATCCTGGTGGCGTCTGGTCAAATCCGTTTCTGGTGTTTGTTCCCCCTCCATCCCCTCCCTTACCTCAAACGGCTACACAGCTGACTCCGCACGTGAAAAAGCTGAATGCCTCAACTCTGTGTTTGCCTCTAAATCTTGTGTCCCAAACCCATCCCTCTCTGTACCCACAATACCCAGTCGTACCCTGCTGCTCCTGGACTCCGTGTCCTTTCCTCCTGACAAGGTGGAAAAGTTTCTGTCAACCCTCGACTCTGATTCTGCAACTGGACCCGACGGCATCAGCCCACGGGTCCTAAAATCCTGCTCTGCTGCTCTATCTCACCCTCTCTCTGTTCTCTTCACCCTCTCTTTTGCTCAAGGTCAACTGCCATCTGCTTGGAAATCAGCCAACATCACCGCTTTGCACAAAAAAGGTGCAAAAACAGATCCTAGCAACTACAGACCAATCAGCCTTCTCCCAATTATCAGCAAAGTCATGGAATCCATCATTGCTTCGGATATGAAATCTTTCCTCTTCTCCAATGGCTTGATCTCTGATCATCAATTTGGTTTCAGACCAGGTCACTCTACTCTGGACATGCTGCTTCTGCTGTCTCAACAATGGATGGAGGTCCTCAATGCCAAACAGGAAATTAGAGCTGTCTCCCTCGACATATCACGTGCCTTCGACACGGTCTGGCACCCCGCTCTGCTCACCAAACTCTCCTCCTTTGGTATCCATGGAAATCTCCACGCATGGCTGGCGGACTTCCTCTCTAGTCGTCGTCAACGTGTGGCCCTGAATGGGTTTCTCTCATCTCCTCTTCCTGTTCAGGCTGGAGTTCCCCAAGGCAGTGTTCTGGGCCCCGTGCTTTTTCTGGTCTTCATCAATGATCTCTCTGACTCTATCGAAAATCCTCTCTATCTCTTTGCTGATGACTCCACTCTCTGCCGCTCCATTCCTCTTCCCTCAGATCGGCAGTCTGCTGCCTCCTCACTCTCTGAAGACCTGGACAAAATCACAGACTGGTCAAACAAGTGGAACATGTCTTTCAATCCTGACAAATCTCACACTCTTACTATGTCTCTCCGAAAAGATCGACTGGACAACCCTCCCATCTACTTTCTCAACAATCCTCTCCAAGAAGTTCTGTCGCTCAAGATTTTGGGTCTCACTATCTGCCATGATCTTTCTTGGGAAAACCACATTTCCAAGCTGGCCTCCAAAGCCAGTCGCCGACTGGGCATCCTCCGTCGTGCGAAGTCCTTCCTCGGCACACCTGAGCTCCTCACCACATACAAGGCTTTCATCCGCAGCTCAATGGAATACTGTTCTCCCCTATGGGCCGGTGCTCCTGCCTCACACCTAGCTCGGCTTCACGCTGTTGAAACCAAAGCTTTCAGAATTATTGGAATCTCCCGCGATGAAGCTATCTCTGAGGGCCTTTCACTCACTCACCGCAGGCAGGTAGGTGGTCTTTCTGTCTTCTACCGACTCCTCTCCGGCCTTGCACCCCCAGCTCTCTCTGTGCTCTGTCCCCCAAATATTCCTACAGGTCGCACAAGATCTGCCAGCAACCCTCTGATGGTTAAACTGCCGAAATCTCGGCTCTCTGCTCACCTTCACTCTTTCATTCCTCTTTTCTCCCGCCTCTGGAACAAACTCCCTCACTCCCTTCAATCCCACTCCTCCCTCCAGGTCTTTAAAACAGCTGTTCACCACCATCTCTTATCTTCCCCCATCCAAAACCTTGATCTTTTCTACCCCCGCTAATTCACCCCAGATCCACCTTGTTTGAAATTCCAACTTCTTTCCTGGAAGTCCTGGCAGTGTCCATATGTTTTATACCTCTCCCACCGCCCCCTTCCCACGCCCCCCCCCCAAAGCCCTCGCCCTCTCTCAGATCTCTCGATGTCTCCATGTCTCTCGGCCCTGCTCTCAAATGTTGTGTTTGTGTCCTTCCCCCTCTCTCCCCATCTTGTCTACCGCTCCCTATGTTATATGTTTTATGTGTCGGTTTGTCTTTCTGTGTGATTAATGTTCGCTCTTTCACGAGCCTCGACCTTGTATACAAAAAAAAAAAAAAAAAAAAAAAAAAAAAAAAAAGAAGCTTCCTAACTCAAAAGGTGCCTGAGTTAATAATGGTCAGAAGAGAAATGAAATTTAATTAATTAAATAAGTACTTAATTAAACGCTAATAATTAAATAACTCCTCAATTAATTGATTATTCAAAAAACAAAAAATACCGTATTTGACAAAGGACTTGCTCACGACTGTGCCGAAATTTCAGCTTCCTAGCTCAAAGGATGGCTGAGATATCGTCCGGACAACCAAGAAAGAAAACAAACAAACAAGAAACCAGAGTGAAAACTGAGTACTCTCTTTCAGCGTGCGTCACTGCCGAGCCCCCTTTGGTGCCCGGCAATGACGATTTGCAATGCCTGGAGATGGCATAGGAAAGGAGCGGTGTACAATAAGGAGAAAATGAGTTGCTTTACCTCGTCCGTGCTATATCAATCCAAAATATCCACCGTGTCCGCGTCTTGAAAAGCTGCCCAGAGAACCCTCTCGCTCTCTCTGTGTTTTGATCTCTGCAGAGCGCGAAATATTGTCAGTAGCAGTAGGGGAGGGGGGAGGGGTACAGCGAGGGGATTGTCCGCTAGACTCGTTAATCTATCGCAGGTTTCGCGGGCCGCGTCGTTCTCTCGGTCAAATGGCTTCATTTTTTTTTTTTTTTTTTTTACTTAGGTGGCCGTTATTATACCTGGTCCCAAGTAAAGTCTATGTGTGGGAAACACCCTACACAACCCACTGAGGATTTTAAGAAACAAAACATCTTTCACATTTTTCGGTCAAAAAATAAAGCACACATATACAAAAATGGCCACAATTTTTTTTCGCAAGGTTCCCAGCAGGGCAGACCTCTCATTCAGCGGACCTTAATGTCCAAATTAATCGAAACAAGTACAAAAAGTTTTAATTAAAACAAAAGCCGCGTCGATGTTACACAATGCCTAGATGCAGCTGTGCCTATAACGTCGATGTTATCGGCACAGGACATTCCTATTGATTCGATTACTTGATGTTATTTTTGTGCAAAGTGAAAATATATCTCGGCAATTTCCCGTGTGTGGCGACGAATTTTTAATATATCTCGGCATTTTCCCGTCTGTTATTTCAGGCGGTGTATGACTGACCATGCCGCGATTTAAAAAATATATATCTCGGCAATTTCCCGTGTGTGGCGACGAATTTTTAATATATCTCGGCATTTTCCTGTCTGTTATTTCAGGCGGTGTATGACTGACCATGCCGCGATTTAAAAAACTAGGGCATGCCCGTACTATATATAAGCTAGGACGTGCCCGTACGTGGGTGCCCGTTCCTTGCCAAAAAAAAAAAAAAAAAAAAATTTGTGTAGGGGTGTGTGTGTGTAAACATCCTAGGGCGTGCCCGTACGTGGGTGCAAAAAAACATGCGTGCAAACAACAACAACAAAAAAAAACTTTGAAACCACGTGGCAGTAACGACCACAGAACCCCCCCCCCCTCTATTTACATGAATGGTTTGGTCCATTCGCAACGACCACAGAACCCCCCCCTCTATTTACATGCAATGGTTTGGTCCATTCGCAACGCCAAAGCGAACGGCGAACGGCTAAATCGCCATAGCTCGGTAAGTACTTGTCCGATTAATTTCAAACCTTGAAAAGGCACATCCTCGGGTCCCCAGCAATATACCTGGCAAGTTTCAAGTATATCGGACCGGTAGTTGTCGAGAAATCGTTGTCGCATACACACACACACACATACACACACACATACACACACACATACACACAGAGATTAATGGAATTATAGATAGATATATATCTCGGCAATTTCCCGTGTGTGGCGACACGTGAACGAAGCTATGCTCCTCTCTCCACATTATTGTGACGACGTATAAATTAAATATTTCATCGTGACGATTGTCATCAAATGGACGAATTTTTAATACTAGGGCATTGCCCGTACTATAGCTATATCTAAAATTATATCCCCCCCCTCTATTTACATGAAATGGTTTGGTCCAAAGCGAACGGCTTGCGAGTACGGTGACAATCCCCCCCCCCCCCTCTATTTACATGCAATGGTTTGGTCCAAAGCGAACGGCTTCCGGAGTTTGGTAAAGAAATCGCCATCGCGTGCACAAACGCGCAGGAAAGCGAATGAATCACAAATTCGGTTTTATTAGTTTTAAAACATAGTTTAACACCAACATAGTTTGCAAACGTGAAATAAATGAATACGCTCTCAAATGTGCCATCCGAGGCAGAGTGTGTCCTCCACGTTCGGCACACGCGATCGTTCGCTGCTCTCTGATTGGTTGAATCGTTTTTTGGACATAGCTCGGTAAGTAATTGTCCGATTAATATGAAACCTTGAAAAGGCACATCCTCGGGTCCCCAGCAATATACCTGGCAAGTTAAAAGTATATCGGACCCGTGGTTGTCGAGAAACAGCGGTCACAGACAAACAGACGTACAAACGTACAGACGTACAGAGATTACTGGAATTATAGATAGATATCTCGGCATTTTCCCGTCTGTTATTTCAGGCGGTGTATGACTGACCATGCCGCGATTTAAACAAAATATATATATATATCTCGGCATTTTCCCGTCTGTTATTTCGGGCGGTGTATGACTAAGCATGCCGCGATTTAAACAAAATATATATATATCGGCATTTTCCCGTCTGTTATTTCGGGCGGTGTATGACTGAGCATGCCACGATTTAAACAAAATATATATATATATATCTCGGCATTTTCCCGTCTGTTATTTCGGGCGGTGTATGACTGACCATGCCGCGATTTAAACAAAATATATCTCAATGGACTTGAAGTTACAGGCCTTTGAGAATTCATTTCGTTCTATAAAGGGCAACTTTCATCGGATTTTCTTCCCGTTTTTTTTCAACCGAGTCTAAAACTATGTTAGCGACTGTGAAAAATGAAATGATATATCGAATTTGATTTGAAAGAAAACTGTGTGAGAGAGCAAGACACCACGGGCCTACAAAACAGGCCTCAAAGCTATGCGAGTTAATAAAATGGTGGATATTTGTTTATATGAAGCCTCTCCCACAATGGGTGGAGCTATGGTTCCCAGAATGGGTGGAGCTTTGAGGTTTTGTCTTCTCTGCAAGAACAACAAGAACAAGAACAAGAAGAAGAAGAGGAAGGGGGAGAAGAAGAACAACAGCAGAGGGCACTCTATGAGCAGCGTCTGCGACGCGGCTAAAAGCACAAACAAAGAGTATAACATGACATGTCAGGTTCTCTCAAATTTTGGTGACTGCATCCTGGACAACGTACATCACTTTATTTTGCGATCTAATCAAAGATGGCCGACTGATAGACTGGCGGCCATTTTCGTTGTAAAAAAAAAAACCCGATATTCAACACGTCCTCAACCATTTATCGGACATGCATTTACCGATCATGTTCAAACTTGGCACACAGATAATGAATGATGGCTTACATATACCATGTTCAAACTTGGCACACCGATTTTGAATGATGGCTTACATATATCATGTTCAAACTTGGCACACCGATATTGAATGATGGCTTACATATATCATGTTCAAACTTGGCACACCGATATTGAATGATGGCTTACATATATCATGTTCAAACTTGGCATACAGGTAACGAATTATGGCTTACATATATCATGTTCAAACTTGGCACACAGATAATGAATGATGGCTTACATATACCATGTTCAAACTTGGCACACCGATATTGAATGATGGCTTGCATATACCATGTTCAAACTTGGCACACCGATATTGAATGATGGCTTACATATATCATGTTCGAACGTGGCACACCGATATTGAATGATGGCTTACATATATCATGTTCAAACTTGGCACACAGATAATGAATGATGGCTTACATATACCATGTTCAAACTTGGCACACCGATATTCAATGATGGCTTACATATATCATGTTCAAACTTGGCACACAGTTAACGAATGATGGCTTACATATATCATGTTCAAACTTGGCACACAGATAATGAATGATGGCTTACATATATCATGTTCAAACTTGGCACACCGATATTGAATGATGGCTTACATATATCATGTTCAAACTTGGCACACAGTTAACGAATGATGGCTTACATATATCATGTTCAAACTTGGCACACAGATAATGAATGATGGCTTACATATACCATGTTCAAACTTGGCACACCGATATTGAATGATGGCTTACATATACCATGTTCAAACTTGGCACACCGATATTGAATGATGGCTTACATATATCATGTTCAAACTTGGCACACCGAAAATGAATAATGGCTTACATATACCATGTTCAAACTTGGCACACCGATATTGAATGATGGCTTACATATATCATGTTCAAACTTGGCACACAGTTAACGAATGATGGCTTACATATACCATGTTCAAATTTGGCACACCGATATTGAATGATGGCTTACATATATCAAGTTCAAACCTGGCGCACAGTTAACGAATGATGGCTTACATATATCATGTTCAAACTTGGCACACCGATAATGAATGATGGTAAAGCGCGGCGTTACGCGCGCTGCTTGTGAGCAAGGAGGAAGCGGACAAGCGGTAACATATAAACGTCTTTATTGTAAGACTATACTGTAACACTGTACTGTCCCGGGCTGGGCGCCCGGTGTATATCATGAGGCCACGCCTACCCCTGGTGCGTGGCCACCGCCCACTTGGTGCGCGGAATGATGTCACCACGCCAGTGGGCTTTTGTGTCCGCCACACGCGCCCCCCCAGAATTCCCGCGCACCTGGAGGGCCAGTTTGCGGGGCAGACGAATGACCCGGCCGAAGCGCCCCCTGGCGATCGGCGGCGTCCGGGGTGCAGGGATGCCAGGTGGGATGCCCCTGGCTGCCCCTGGGATGGGTGCAGGACCGGGGGGCGGCGTGGCGGCGGGGCTGGGCGGTGCCGGGGGTCCGCCCGCAGGAGGGCGGCCCCGACGTGGGGGTCGGGCCACTGGCGGTGGATGGTCCACATCGAGGTGGGCCGGCTTGAGGCGGTCTACCGAAACGCGGTCAGGAGTACCGCCGATGTCCAGGGTGAAGTGCTTCGCCCCGGTCTCCAGCACGCGGAAAGGCCCGTCGTACGGGGGCCGCAGTGGTGTCCGATGGGCATCGTGGCGGACGAAGACGTACTCCGCCGTGCGAAGCTCCGGGGCGACGTGCGTCGGTGGGTGCCCGTGGCATGCCGTTGGCACCGGGGCGAACCTCTGGGCGGTCTCTTGTAGAGCGGAGCGCTGCTGTGCTGCGGACCATGGTGCCGTGGAGTCGGGGAGGAACTCGCCCGGCACCCGCAGCGGTTGCCCGAAGACCAATTCCGCCGCGGATGCGCGCAGGTCCTCCTTGGGCGCCGTCCGGAGGCCCAGCAGGACCCAGGGGAGCCTGTCGACCCAGCCGCCGTCGCGGAGGGTGGCCCGGAGCGCGGCCTTCAATGAGCGGTGAAATCGCTCACACAGGCCGTTAGCCTGGGGATGGTAGGCCGTGGTTCGGTGCAGCCGGACCCCCAGCCCCTGCGCAACCGCCCCCCAGAGCTCCGAGGTGAACTGGGGGCCGCGGTCGGATGAGATGTCTGAGGGGGCGCCGAACCGGGCGACCCAGGTGGCGATGAAAGCCTGCGCGACATCGGCCGCCGTTGTCGACGCCAAGCGCACGGCCTCCGGCCACCGGGTGGTGCGGTCCACCATGGTGAGGACGTAGGTGAAACCCCGCGAGGGGGGCAGAGGTCCCACCAGGTCCACGTGGACGTGGTCAAACCGGCGTTCCGGCACCGTGAACGGGGCCAACGGGGCCTGGGTGTGCCGGTGCACCTTGGCGCGCTGGCACGCGAGGCACGTCCTGGCCCAGCCGCGGACGGCCTTCCGGAGGCCATGCCAGACGAACTTGTCGGCGATCAGCCTTTGGGAGGCCCTCGCGCCCGGGTGGGACAGGCCGTGGATGGCGTCAAACACCTGGCGCTGCCAGCCCGCGGGCACGATGGGGCGAGGACGCCCGAGGGAGACGTCGCACAAGAGGGCCGCGCCTGCGCCGTCAAACGGCACCTCGGTGACGCGGAGGCCCGTGATGGCGGTCCGCAAGGCCTGGACGTCGGGGTCAGTGGCCTGGTCCGCTGCCATCCGGGCATAGTCGATGCCGAGGTGGACTGCGTGGGCGACGGCCCGGGAAAGGCAATCCGCCACCGGGTTGTCCTTCCCCGCGATGTGCTGGATGTCCGTCGTGTACTCGGACACGGCCGAGAGGTGACGCTGCTGCCGGGCCGACCACGGCTCGGTGACTTTGCCCATCGCAAAGATCAGCGGCTTGTGGTCGACGAAGGCAGTGAACGCCCGGCCCTCGAGCAGATGGCGGAAGTGCCTGACCGCCAAGTGAAGTCCGAGCAACTCGCGGTCGAAGGTACTGTAACGGCGTTCGGGCGGGCGAAGCTGCCGGCTAAAGAACGCCAGCGGTTGCCAAGCTCCACGCACCCATTGCTCATGCACTGCGCCCACCGCGTAGTCCGAGGCATCGGTGGTGAGGGCGATCGGTGCATCGGGCGCCGGGTGCGCGAGCATGGTGGCGTTAGCCAAGGCGAGCTTCGCGCCCGTGAACGCCGTGTCCATCTGCTCGGTCCAGGTAACGTCGCCTTTGCCCGGCTTACCTCGGAGAGCTTCGTGCAGGGGGCGCAGGAGCTGGGCGATACGGGGCAGGAACCGATGGTAAAAGTTCACCATGCCCAGGAACTCCTGCAGCCCTCTGATCGTGCGGGGGCGCGGAAACCCCTTCACCGCCTCCACCTTGGCCGGTAGGGGGACGGCTCCGTGCCTGGTGACACGGTGCCCCAGAAAATCGATTGTGGCGGCGCCGAACCGGCACTTTGCGGGGTTCACAATCAGGCCATGCTGGCCCAGGCGTTCGAAGAGCGTGCGGAGGTGGCGTAGGTGCTCTTCGCGGGACGCGCTGGCGACGAGGATATCGTCCAGGTAAACGTAGACAAAATCCAAGTCGCGCAGGACGCTGTCCATCAGTCGCTGGAACGCCTGAGCCGCATTCTTCAGACCGAAGGGCATGCGCAAGAACTCGAAGAGTCCGAATGGCGTGATGACCGCCGTCTTCGGGACGTCCTCCGGCCTGACGGGGACCTGATGGTAGCCGCGTATGAGGTCCACCTTCGAGAAGAAGGACCTGCCCGCCAAACGGGCGGAAAAGTCCTGAATGTGGGGGACGGGGTAGCGGTCGGGAGTCGTGGCGTCATTGAGACGGCGATAGTCCCCGCACGGTCGCCATCCCCCGCTGGGCTTCGGCACGATGTGCAGCGGCGACGCCCAAGCGCTCTCTGAGCGCCGAACGATGCCGAGTCGCTCCAGGGTAGCGAACTCCGCTTTTGCCACCGCCAGCTTCGTCGGCTCGAGGCGGCGTGCCCGGGCGTAGACCGGTGGCCCGACGGTGGGGATGTGATGGGCCACCCCGTGCTTGACGGCCCCCGCCGAGAAGGTGGGCCGCGTGAGGGCCGGGAAGCCGGCGAGGAGGCGGGTGAATGCGTCCGCTGCCGGAAGCGTACAGACCAACGTGGCCGGAACCTAATCGTTCAGCAAGCCGCTTGGCAAGCCGCTCGTTGAGCTGGGCAACGCACATGCGAGCGAGCTGAACGTCTCGGCCTGGACAAGCCGTCTGCGCTTGACGTCGACCAGGAGCCCATTAGCGCACAGGAAGTCCGCGCCAAGCAGTGCCATGGGCACGTCGGCGGTGACGAACGTCCATCGGAAAACCTGCCCTCCAAACCGCAGAGAGAGGCAGCGTTTTCCGTACGTACGGATGGGCGTCCCGTTCGCGGCAAGCAGCGCGGGGCCCCCACCCGCGGCGTGCTTGTCTGACGTGCCGGCGGGAATGACACTCACCTGCGCTCCCGTGTTGCACAGGTAACGGCGCCTGGAGAAGGTGTCCGTTATGAACAGCAGGCTGTTCGAATGGCCGGCGCTCATCGCCACTATTGAGCGCCGGCCCGGGCGTTTCCCGACCCGTTGAAGGAGCACGGCGGATGACACCGCCGAGCTTCGTGGCCGAACTTGGCATGGAACCAGCACCAGGTGGTGGAGCTGGAGGAGCGCGGCTGGCTCCGCCAGGCCGGTGGAGTTGGCGGGTTTCCCCGCGGTGGCGGTTTTCGCCGCGGCGGTGGGCGGGGCGTGGCGGCGTTCACGAGGTGCGTATCAGCATGCTGCTGAACATCAGCGTGCTGTAGAAGCTGATGCTGTGGAACATGCTGCTGAACATCAGCGTCGAGGGCCGTGACGGCCACGCCGACGCTCGCCCGCATGTCCGAAGCGGCGAAGTACCTGTCCGCCTCGGCCGCCAATGCTCGGGGTTCCGTTAGCTCGGTCCCGGCCAACGCGAGGCGGACCTGCGCTGGAAGTTGGCGCCGGAAAAGCGCCCGGAATAGCGAACCGGGGGCTTCGTCGCCCAACAGTGACAGCATATGGTCCATTCGGACCGACGGGCGCGTCTCACCGAGCTCGGGGAGATCCAGGAGGCGGTCGGCCCGTGCGTCGTCCGTAAGGCCGAACGTGGCTAGGAGTAGCCGCTTGAGTGCCTCGTACTTGTGGCCGTTCGGTGGGTGGCGAAGGACGGACACAACTCGAGCGGCCGTGCCGGGCCCGAGGGAGGCGACGACGTGGCAATAGCGCGTGTCATCGCCGGTGAGGCGCCGAAGCTGAAATTGGGCTTCGGCCTGGACGAACCAGACTTCGGCCTGAGCCTCCCAAAATTCCGGAAGTTTGACGAAGTCGGCCATGGCGATGGCGTCGCGTGTGGAAGGATCGCTCCAGCAGATCCAACGTCGAGGGTCACCAGTAAAGCGCGGCGTTACGCGCGCTGCTTGTGAGCAAGGAGGAAGCGGACAAGCGGTAACATATAAACGTCTTTATTGTAAGACTATACTGTAACACTGTACTGTCCCGGGCTGGGCGCCCGGTGTATATCATGAGGCCACGCCTACCCCTGGTGCGTGGCCACCGCCCACTTGGTGCGCGGAATGATGTCACCACGCCAGTGGGCTTTTGTGTCCGCCACAATGGCTTTCATATACCATGTTCAAACTTGGCACACCGATATTGAATGATGGCTTACATATATCATGTTCAAACTTGGCATACAGATAATGAATGATGGCTGACATATATCATGTTCAAACTTGGCACACAGATAATGAATGATGGCTTACATATACGCCTCACATATCATGATACGTGAGGGTATTCACCGATTTCCACCGTCATATTCACCGATTGCCGTTTGCAGTTTCGTCATCGAACCAGTCCCACCAAATTGCTGTGCACCTTTTGTGGTCCATGCACGTGTCCTAAAGTGGGGAGTAATTTCTTAAAATTTCTCAACTTTTTTTTTAGGACCCCGACCTCCATCTCGTGCGTAGCATGGGTACATCGCTAGTGTTTTTTATCAGACACCGGCATCCCTCCCATGCGTATTATCGGGACATCACTCGTGTTTTTTTTCCACACCCCGGCATCCCTCCCGTGCATAGTATTTGTACCTCGCTAGTGGGTTTTTTTTCCAGACCCCGGCATCCCTCCCGTGCATAGTATGGGTACCTCGCTAGTGTTTTTTTTCCAGACCCCGGCATCCCTCCCATGCATAGTATGGGTACTGAGCTCGTGTTTTTTTTTCCCAGACCCCAGCATCCCTCCCGTGCCTAGTATGGGTACCTGGCTAATGGGTTTTATTTCCAGACCTCGGCATCCCTCCCGTGCATAGTATTTGTACCTCGCTGGTGTTTTTTTTCCAGACCCCGGCATCCCTCCCGTGCATAGTATTTGTACCTCGCTAGTGGTTTTTTTTTCCAGACCCCGGCATCCCTCCCGTGCATAGTATGGGTACCTCGCTAGTGTTTTTTTTCCAGACCCCAGCATCCCTCCCGTGCCTAGTATGGGTACCTGGCTAGTGGGTTTTATTTCCAGACCTCGGCATCCCTCCCGTGCGTAGTATGGGTACCTCGCCAGTGTTTATATTCAGACCCCGGCATCCCTCCCGTGCGTAGTATGGGTACCTTGCGAGTGTTTTTTTCCAGACCCCGGCCTCCCTCCCGTGCATAGTATGGGTACCTTGCTCGTGTTTTTTTTTTCCAGACCCCGGCATCCCTCCCGTGCGTAGTATGGGTACCTCGCCAGTGTTTTTTTTTCCAGACCCCGGCATCCCTCCCGTGCGTAGTATGGGTACCTTGCGAGTGTTTTTTTCCAGACCCCGGCATCCCTCCCGTGCATAGTATGGGTAACTGGCTCGTGTTTTTTTTCAGACCTCGGCCTCCTTCCCGTGCGTAGTATGGGTACCTCGCCAGTGTTTTTTTTTCCAGACCCCGGCATCCCTCCCGTGCGTAGTATTTGTACCTCGCTCGTGTTTTTTTTTCCAGATCCCGGCATCCCTCCCGTGCGTAGTATGGGTACCTCGCGAGTGTTTTTTTTTTGCAGACCCCAGCCTCCCTCCCATGCATAGTATGGGTACCTCGCTTGTGGTTTTTTTTCCAGACCCCGGCATCCCTCCCGTGCTTAGTATGGGTACCTCGCTCGTGTATTTTTTCCCAGACACCGGCATCCCTCCCATACATAGTATGGGTACATAGCTCGTGTTTTTTTTCCAGACCCCAGCATCCCTCCCGTGCATAGCATGGGTACCTCGCTCGTGTTTTTTTTCCAGACCCCGGCCTCTCTCCCGTGCATAGTATGGGTACGTGGCTAGTGTTTTTTTTTTCCAGACCTCGGCATCCCTCCCGTGCGTAGTATGGGTACCTTGCGAGTATTTTTTTCCAGACCCCGGCCTCCCTCCCATGCATAGTATGGGTACCTTGCTCGTGTTGTTTTTTTTCCAGACCCCGGCATCCCTCCCGTGCGTAGTATGGGTACCTCGCTGGTGTTTTTTTCCAGACCCCGGCCTCCCTCCCGTGCATAGTATGGGTACCTTGCTCGTGTTTTTTTTTTCCAGACCCCGGCATCCCTCCCGTGCGTAGTATGGGTACCTCGCTAGTGTTTTTTTTCCAGACCCCGGAATCCCTCCCGTGCATAGTATGGGTACCTCGCTAGTGTTTTTTTTCCAGACCCCGGCCTCTCTCCCGTGCATAGTATGGGTACCTTGCGAGTGTTTTTTTCCAGACCCCGGCCTCCCTCCCGTGCATAGTATGGGTACCTTGCTCTTGTTTTTTTTGAGGCCCGGCATCCCTCCCGTGCATAGTGTGGGTACCTGGCTCGTGTTTTATTTCAGACCTCGGCCTCCTTCCCGTGTGTAGTATGGGTACCTCGCTAGTGTTTTTTTCAAGACCCCAGCATCCCTCCCATGCATAATATTTGTACCTCGCTCATGTTTTTTTTCCAGATCCCGGCATCCCTCCCGTGTGTAGTATGGGTACCTCGCGAGTGTTTTTTTTCCCCAGACACCGGCATCCCTCCCATGCATAGTATGGGTACCTAGCTCGTGTTTTTTTTATCCAGACCCCAGCATCCCTCCCGTGCATAGTATGGGTACCTCGCTCGAGTTTTTATTTTCCAGACCCCGGCATCCCTCCCGTGCATAGTATGGGTACCTGGCTAGTGGGTTTTTTTTCCAGATCCCGGCATCCCTCCCGTGCGTAGTATGGGTACCTCGCGAGTGTTTTTTTTTTGCAGACCCCAGCCTCCCTCCCATGCATAGTATGGGTACCTCGCTTGTGGTTTTTTTTCCAGACCCCGGCATCCCTCCCGTGCTTAGTATGGGTACCTCGCTCGTGTATTTTTTCCCAGACACCGGCATCCCTCCCATACATAGTATGGGTACATAGCTCGTGTTTTTTTTCCAGACCCCAGCATCCCTCCCGTGCATAGCATGGGTACCTCGCTCGTGTTTTTTTTCCAGACCCCGGCCTCTCTCCCGTGCATAGTATGGGTACGTGGCTAGTGTTTTTTTTTTCCAGACCTCGGCATCCCTCCCGTGCGTAGTATGGGTACCTTGCGAGTATTTTTTTCCAGACCCCGGCCTCCCTCCCATGCATAGTATGGGTACCTTGCTCGTGTTGTTTTTTTTCCAGACCCCGGCATCCCTCCCGTGCGTAGTATGGGTACCTCGCTGGTGTTTTTTTCCAGACCCCGGCCTCCCTCCCGTGCATAGTATGGGTACCTTGCTCGTGTTTTTTTTTTCCAGACCCCGGCATCCCTCCCGTGCGTAGTATGGGTACCTCGCTAGTGTTTTTTTTCCAGACCCCGGAATCCCTCCCGTGCATAGTATGGGTACCTCGCTAGTGTTTTTTTTCCAGACCCCGGCCTCTCTCCCGTGCATAGTATGGGTACCTTGCGAGTGTTTTTTTCCAGACCCCGGCCTCCCTCCCGTGCATAGTATGGGTACCTTGCTCTTGTTTTTTTTGAGGCCCGGCATCCCTCCCGTGCATAGTGTGGGTACCTGGCTCGTGTTTTATTTCAGACCTCGGCCTCCTTCCCGTGTGTAGTATGGGTACCTCGCTAGTGTTTTTTTCAAGACCCCAGCATCCCTCCCATGCATAATATTTGTACCTCGCTCATGTTTTTTTTCCAGATCCCGGCATCCCTCCCGTGTGTAGTATGGGTACCTCGCGAGTGTTTTTTTTCCCCAGACACCGGCATCCCTCCCATGCATAGTATGGGTACCTAGCTCGTGTTTTTTTTATCCAGACCCCAGCATCCCTCCCGTGCATAGTATGGGTACCTCGCTCGAGTTTTTATTTTCCAGACCCCGGCATCCCTCCCGTGCATAGTATGGGTACCTGGCTAGTGGGTTTTTTTTCCAGACCTCGGCATCCCTCCCGTGCATGGTATGGGTGCCTCGCTTGTGTTTTTTTTCAGACCCCGGCATCCCTCCCGTGCATGGTATGGGTGCCTCGCTAGTGTTTTTTTTTTCTTCCAGACCTCGGCATCCCTCCCGTGCATGGTATGGGTACCTGGCTATTGTTTTTTTTCCCCAGACCTCGGCATCCCTCCCGTGCATGGTATGGGTGCCTCGCTAGTGTTTTTTTTCAGACCATTGCCTCCCTCCCTCCCTCTCGTGATATATTATAATTAGCCAGCCAACCCCACAAAAAGTGCCGAAAAACTGGTTTGATGGCATCTCTCTGTTACAAGCAAACTAACTACCCAGATGTATTCGTTAGGTATGCGGGATCATCACCTGGGTGGATGTCAGTTTCGTAAGTCGTCATTTCCGGTATAAAATGAGGTCATTCGAAATGGCCGCCATATGGTGATAATATGAAAATACGCATTGTGTGGAGTGAGAGCTTCGTCGACAATGGTCAGTCGGTCGAGTACGCAGCCCTCGCAAACATCTGTAGGCCTAGGCCTCACTAGTCTAGGTTGTTTGATCTTGGGCTTAGAATTATAAATGAAGTGGGTGTAGCTGGCGGAAAACTGAAGTCGGTGTAGATGGCGGAAAAATGAAATCGTTGTACCTGGCTTAAATGAAGTCGGTGTGGCTGGCGGAAAACTGAAGCCGGTGTAGCTGGTGGAAAAAAAGTCGTTGTAGCTGGGGTAAATGATGAGCGGTTTCGAATTCAAAATCCGTTCTGTACAGTACTGTATTGTAATTTATTGATTTTAATCACCAGGTGAAAATAATTTATCGGTCGCGCCAGACCAAAGCAAGATCACGTGA
Organism: Myxine glutinosa; assembly: GCF_964187855.1. NCBI lineage: Eukaryota > Metazoa > Chordata > Myxini > Myxiniformes > Myxinidae > Myxine > Myxine glutinosa. The sequence continues at coordinate 192,086,047 of NC_136266.1, forward strand.
GCAAGATGGCGGATCATGGAAGGGCCAAGATGGTGGATCATGGAAGGGACATTTGAAATGACAACATGAAATTTTGTTCCCAAGGGAATGGGGAATGACAGTGAAATTTTGAATGGATTTACATATACATGCAATTGCCATAGAGGTTCGCTTACGAAGCTCTCTATTATCTCTGTAACATGGTCATTGTCGATTCCATGCCACCCACTGGTGTGTCTGTGTTTGTCCCGAAGATCAGCACGTAGTTGTACTGCTGTGTTTACGATTTCCTCAAGTGGTGTATCTTCCAGAGCCCATGGTTGTTGTGTGTCCTCTGATGCTTGGGAGGAAGAATCTGATTCTTCATTGGCAGCTCTTTGAAGTGTCGAGGCTATGGTCATTGTCTTCAGATCACTTGGGTACAACAGCAGTGGCGACTTTGGATCAAGAGGACGGACAGTGCAGCAACTCGGGCCAATAACCTTGTTAACATCGTCATAGAAACATTGCCTTCTTGATGCATACTTGTCAGGAATGTGGTGTCCACTCACAGAACAAAGGTCTTCATACCGATGCCACATATGAGACATGTCGTACACATGCCCACTTGATAGTCCCTGTATAATATCCAAGCAGATCTCATCTAAGTGTATGTCATTAACATCGCTGGTCCCTGATTGGCTCCGTTTCATTTTTTCAACGGCTCGCTGAAAGTTTATCAAACAGTTCAGATGATACTTGCCTTCGGCAGCACATAGGTCTCCCACAACACCCGCCAACCTAACGCGCATGGTGACATCATTGACGGCCATGTTGAGTACCGACTGAGACGTGCTCACGGTAGATATATTCCGTATATCTTCTTTTCTCTCATCAACTTGGCAAAATATACACCATTCCCAGTTCATGGTCGACATGGAAGATCTGGATTGGCGCGATTGTCCCTCACACACTTCTCCGGGCGTTTCCATGGGATCAATGGTGCCTGTATTTGATTTCTGGAGTAGTCGTTCCAGTTTAGTTTCAGTACTAAAACTGCCATAGCAGGATTTATGCCAAACAAACGTACCGTCAGACCAATCGTTGTCATTCAGATCAGCCAACCTTTGCACTATTTATGATCCTGGCAAGTCCACGTCTTTTAAGCCTACCAGTTCATTAACAACCTGAATGGGATGAATGGTGATGATGAATGATGATGAATGATGATGAATGCAGAGAATGAATGGGATGGCAACATAGAGAGTAACCCAGTTTTAGGACCGGCAGAGAAGATAACTGAGGAGGAAGTTGAGGAAGCGATAAAAGCAATGAAGGGTATAAAAGTGGGAGGGCCGACGGGAGTTGTGGGAGATATGTTGAAGGCAGCAGGAAGTTGGGGTGTGAAGAGAATGACAGAGATCTGTAATCTGGTGATGAAAGAAGGCCGCATTCCAGTGGTTTGGGAACTGAGTACCCTCGTCCCTCTTTACAAGGGGAAAGGTGACCCTCTGGAGTGTGGCTCGTACCGAGCGATACAGTTATTGGAGCATGGAATGAAGGTATTGGAAAGGGTGTTGGAGAGGAGGATAAGGAAGAAAGTGAAGATCGACGAAATGCAGTTTGGATTTATGCCAGGAAGAGGAACGACAGACGCGCTTTTCATTGTGAGGCAGTTGCAGGAGAAGTACATGGAGAAGAGGAAGAAGTTGTTTCTTGGGTTTGTTGATCTGGAGAAAGCATTCGATAGGGTTCCACGTGAAGTATTGACATGTGCATTGAGGAAGTTAGGAGTGGAGGAATGGTTGATCAGAGTAGTGATGGCAATGCACAAAAGAGCACGCACAGCTGTAAGGACGAAGGACGGGAACAGTGGTGAGTTTGAAGTGAAGGTGGGAGTGCATCAGGGGTCGGTACTAAGTCCACTACTATTTGTAGCTGTGATGGAGGTGCTGGCTCAGAACGTAAAGGAGGGTTTACCGTGGGAGTTGTTGTATGCAGATGATCTGGTGTTGATTGCGGAAAGTATGGATGGACTGAAGGAAAAATGGTTCGGTGGATGTGTGGAGTATCGTTGAGAGAGAGAAAGACAAATGATGAATTGCGAAAGATGATGGGAATAGAGCCTGTGATGGATGCTGTGTAGAGGAACAGGTTGAGATGGTTTGGTCATGTGTTGAGGAAGGATGAAAGTGACTGGTTGAGAAGAGTGATGGAAATGAATGTAGAGGGAAGTAGAGGATGGGCAAGACCGAGAAAGACTTGGCTAAAGATGGTGGAAGAAGAAATGCGGGCAAGGGGGTTAACAAGGAGAGATGTAGAAAATAGGGCAAAATGGAGAAGATTGTCATGGGGACCGCAAGGCTAACCCCCGCTCTAGCAGGGAAAATGGCCTTAAAATGCCTGTTGTTGTTGTTGTTGTTGATTAACAACCTCTCGAATTCGCGTCTTTCCCTGCTCTGTACTCTGTCGTAGTTTGGTCTCTGCTTTTCGCGACTTTTTCTCACAGAATCGACACGAATTTCCTGATGAAACAGGAGCCCTCCGCTTGCGCTTTAAAACTGCTACGGGTTCCATGTTTCATCGATCCTCATAGAGCAGATTTAAACCTGGGGAAAGTCAAAAAATAAAACTGGTGAAGTTATTTAATTAAAACGTGTTCTAAACAAATGTTGTATATTTATTTACAAGACTGACGCAAAGATATCAAACAATAACCGTTCGGAATATAAACATTTTGGATTTCACAAATTCTTCTCGCAACGTGCAAATGATCTAAATTACCACAATAAGTAATCTAATCAGCAGAAATGTTGAGCTCCCATATTTTTGCCGTTTCCCCCCATCCTGCAGGATTAACATACAATCGCAGGGGAGGGGTTTCTTTTGGAGATCCACAACAACACAAGTGCGAAATATTCATACAGAAACATTTTTTCCGATGCCCCTGATTTTGAGAATTATATTCTTTCCTTTAGGAAACAAAAAAACAATTTTATACTCACAGTGGAGTGTTGAATTGAAAAAAAAAAAAATGTTAAAAACATGATTTAATGGTAGTTTTGGCCGCCATTTTGTTTTTCCGATTTTTTGACACTTTAACGGCCAAAGCCAAACTGACATCCACCCTGGTGATGTTACGTAGGACCCATAGAACGTGCCTGGCTCGTCAGGTTGTTTGTAACAAAGAGATGCCATGAAACGACACAATAGCCTGTGTTGGCTGGCTGGCTATTAAAGTGTAAAGTTGACAAGTCCGGTTAATAAAAGCTTGATGTGGGACATGTCCAGTGATAAAAACAAAACAGTTTGGAATAACATTTGCCACTTGGGTCTTGTTGAGGCCATAATTACTCCCACGTTCTGGTCGCCCAGGGAATTTTTTTGGCCAAGTCTCTCACAAACCGGTTGGCCAGGCCTGACGTTCGACTAGGTAGTTTGGCGGGCGTCTTTGGTATGGGTATGCGGGTGTTTTCTGATACCTCGGGGAGATGGATGCCCCTGCCTTGCATAACCCCAGGTGTGGGCAAGGTGTAGTACCTGTTGGACCCCCTTACCAGGGTAACCGTCTGCAGCCATGCCGTTTAAATGGCAGATGGCTCTGCACATCTGGTGGATGAGAGTCCAGTCGACTCCAACAGCATGGGCGTAATAGTCCGTGGGCTGAGTAGGGTTTACATGCACCCCCCCCCCCCCCACAACTTAACTTCCCGGGTATGTCCATGTACCCCCCACCCTAGGGGTTAGGAAAAACCATGTTAACAGAAAAAAAACTCATTCCCAAGGTACCTCCCACGCATATTTTGATGTTACCCCCCCTGTGTCAGTGATTTCCGAAAATTAGGGGAAGGCGAAATTCAAATGGCCATAACTTTTTACCTAGTCATCCTATGGTTGCATATGACCCCTCAAAATGTTTGTCCTGGGACACTCTTTACAATGATATGTGTTATATGCAAATGAGGTCACCAGAGGTCAAAATATGAGGGAATGAGTTTTTTTTTCTGTTAACGTGGTTTTTCCTAACCCTTAGGGTGGGGGGTACATGGACATACCCGGGAAGTTAAGTTGTGGGGGGGGGGGGGTGCATGTAAACCCTACTCAGCCCACGGACTATAAGAGGTTGAATTCCCCAACGGCCCCAGCAGAGAAACATAGAGGAATGGCGACCCCCGTCTATACCACACACTTACCTGTGTGTACCAGCCATAGAAAGGCAATGCCATCATTGCCCGAGGAGACTCGACACCATCAGTTGGGCAGGAATGATGTCATTTGTTAATGGTGCGGGCGATAGCTCGCCTACTCTTCGTGAAGGTCACCTTGTCCCATTTTAACGTCCACCTGAGGGACGGCACACCTCAATGAGAGTTTATAGCTGCATCGGGATTCAAACCCAGGCTACACATCTCGAGGTGAGTGTGCATACCTGATACCTCTAGCAATGTTGGCCACCCTGCCACCCATATGTGGCCAATGCATAAAAGTACAAAAAGACGAGATCATTGAAAGGTAAAGTTTTTGTAGAGAAATTTAATATAATTATTCATCACAAAACGCTTCATATGTATTAAGATGACAGCAGTGAACGCGGCCATTCCATGGAAAATGAAACTTATAAAAGTGCTATTAAATATATCTTATCATTTTCAAATGCTTCACTTCGTATAGGAATTTAAATGTTTTCATACGAATCATTATTCAAATATTCATTCACATATTATCATCAATATTCCTAAAATATGTATGATTGAGGTCATAAATGAACACCCTATGCCCCAAGACGACATAGACACGTCCCTTGATGTCTTACAGAGTACACATAGACACATCCATTGATGTCTTACAGAGTATACATAGACACATCCATTGATGTCTTACAGAGTATACATAGACACATCCATTGATGTCGTACAGAGTATACATAGACACATCCATTGATGTCTTACAGAGTATACATAGACACATCCATTGATGTCTTACAGAGTATGCATAGACACATCCATTGATGTCTTACAGAGTATACATAGACACATCCATTGATGTCGTACAGAGTACACATAGACACATCCATTGATGTCTTACAGAGTATACATAGACACATCCATTGATGTCTTACAGAGTACACATAGACACATCCATTGATGTCGTACAGATCAGTGGGGCCGATCCAGGCTACACAGCTGCACTTGAAGACCCGAACGGAAGTTCACAGTTTAACATCTTGCATGGACACTGAGTAACGAATCGTGAATCATCAGCATGGAAATCCAACACAGGGCCTTATCTACATAACACGTACGAAGTATGAACTCAAACTCATCGGGGTAAATATGTGGACGCTAACTCAGACAGTCCACGGTAGCAGCATTTAACGATTTCATAGCTTTTGATCACAGTGTGCCAGTCTAATGGCCAAATGCTTCCGATGATCCCATTACAAACACACAAGTCGACCATTATATGAAGAACATGAGCTGTATTACTTATTGGCGACCTTGTGCGACGTACTCACACGTTTATACCACGTGAGCATTTCCCATGAGCCATTGTGACGCAACACGCCGATTAGAATAGAGATAATGAGGTTTGTAGCTCATACAAGCCGCAGTAAATAACCCAAGCCGACCTTACACCGACCTTACGCCGACCTTACAATAGACACCAGAAAAGAACCCAAACGTTCACAATACATAACTTTTTAAACTCATTTTCCTATTAAACAGCCAAATAATAACATAACCACCCAAACGCTCAAAATACATAACTTTTTTAACTCATATTCCTATTAAACAGCCAAATAATAACACAACCACCGAAACGCTCAAAATACATAACTTTTTAAACTCATTTTCCTATTAAACAGCCAAATAATAACATAACCACCCAAACGCTCACAACACATAACTTTTTTAACCCATACTCCTATTAAACAGCCAAATAATAACATAACCACCCAAACGCTCACAACACATAACTTTTTAAACTCATACTCCTATTAAACAGCCAAATAATAACATAACCACCCAAACGCTCACAACACATAACTTTTTAAACTCATATTCCTATTAAACAGCCAAATAATAACACAACCACCCAAACGCTCACAACACATAACTTTTTTAACTCATACTCCTATTAAACAGCCAAATAATAACACAACCACCGAAACGCTCACAACACATAACTTTTTTAACTCATATTCCTATTAAACAGCCAAATAATAACATAACCACCCAAACGCTCACAACACATAACTTTTTTAACTCATACTCCTATTAAACAGCCAAATAATAACATAACCACCGAAACGCTCATAATACATAACTTTTAAAACTCATTTTCCTATTAAACAGCCAAATAATAACACAACCACCGAAACGCTCACAACACATAACTTTTTAAACTCATATTCCTATTAAACAGCCAAATAATAACACAACCACCGAAACGCTCACAACACATAACTTTTTAAACTCATACTCCTATTAAACAGCCAAATAATAACATAACCACCCAAACGCTCACAATACATAACTTTTTAAACTCATACTCCTATTAAACAGCCAAATAATAACACAACCACCGAAACGCTCACAACACATAACTTTGTAAACTCATATTCCTATTAAACAGCCAAATAATAACATAACCACCCAAACGCTCACAACACATAACTTTTTAAACCCATACTCCTATTAAACAGCCAAATAATAACATAACCACCGAAACGCTCACAACACATAACTTTTTTAACTCATATTCCTATTAAACAGCCAAATAATAACATAACCACCCAAACGCTCATAATACATAACTTTGTAAACTCATATTCCTATTAAACAGCCAAATAATAACAACCACCGAAACGCTCACAACACATAACTTTTTAAACTCATACTCCTATTAAACAGCCAAATAATAACACAACCACCGAAACGCTCACAACACATAACTTTGTAAACTCATATTCCTATTAAACAGCCAAATAATAACATAACCACCCAAACGCTCACAACACATAACTTTTTAAACTCATATTCCTATTAAACAGCCAAATAATAACATAACCACCCAAACGCTCATAATACATAACTTTTTAAACTCATATTCCTATTAAACAGCCAAATAATAACATAACCACCCAAACGCTTACAACACATAACTTTGTAAACTCATATTCCTATTAAACAGCCAAATAATAACATAACCACCCAAACGCTCACAACACATAACTTTTTAAACTCATATTCCTATTAAACAGCCAAATAATAACATAACCACCCAAACGCTCATAATACATAACTTTTTAAACTCATATTCCTATTAAACAGCCAAATAATAACACAACCACCGAAACGCTCATAATACATAACTTTTTAAACTCATATTCCTATTAAACAGCCAAATAATAACATAACCACCCAAACGCTCACAACACATAACTTTTTAAACTCATATTCCTATTAAACAGCCAAATAATAACATAACCACCCAAACGCTCATAATACATAACTTTTTAAACTCATATTCCTATTAAACAGCCAAATAATAACACAACCACCGAAACGCTCACAATACATAACTTTTTAAACTCATATTCCTATTAAACAGCCAAATAATAACATAACCACCCAAACGCTCATAATACATAACTTTTTTAACTCATATTCCTATTAAACAGCCAAATAATAACATAACCACCCAAACGCTCATAATACATCACTTTTTAAACTCATATTCCTATTAAACAGCCAAATAATAACATAACCACCCAAACGCTCATAATACATCACTTTTTAAACTCATATTCCTATTAAACAGCCAAATAATAACATAACCACCCAAACGCTCATAATACATCACTTTTTAAACTCATATTCCTATTAAACAGCCAAATAATAACATAACCACCCAAACGCTCATAATACATAACTTTTTTAACTCATATTCCTATTAAACAGCCAAATAATAACATAACCACCCAAACGCTCACAACACATAACTTTTTTAACTCATATTCCTATTAAACAGCCAAATAATAACATAACCACCGAAACGCTCATAATACATAACTTTTTAAACTCATATTCCTATTAAACAGCCAAATAATAACATAACCACCCAAACGCTCATAATACATCACTTTTTTAACTCATATTCCTATTAAACAGCCAAATAATAACATAACCACCCAAACGCTCATAATACATAACTTTTTAAACTCATATTCCTATTAAACAGCCAAATAATAACACAACCACCGAAACGCTCATAATACATAACTTTTTAAACTCATATTCCTATTAAACAGCCAAATAATAACATAACCACCCAAACGCTTCCAAGTTTTGAAACAAGTTAAAATGGACCGATAATAACACCCGCTTATTCGTCCAGCTCTTGAAAGTCTGTACATTGTTCTCGGTTATTTGTCTCGTGCATAGTAGGTACGTGCCCGGTCTCCGCAGGTACGTGTCCGGTCTCCGTGCCAATGTCTGCATGGGCAATGCTGCCACTGCCATGGTCTTGTGGAGACCAAAACGACCACGTGGTTTACGCAGTGTGGCCATTTTGATGAATCAGTGTTTGGCCATGACCGAGCCCACCGCGTGAACCACCTGGTAGGGAGAGCAATTAAATATCCACCTTGACTGCTGCCCAATGACGTGGATCGCTGTGACTGCTGCCCAATGACGCGAACTGCTGTGACTGCTGCCCAATGTCAGGCACCGCTGTGACTGCTGTCCAATGTCAGGGACCGCTGTGACTGCTGCCCAATTCCATGGACCGCTGTGACTGCTGCCCAATGACGCGAAACGCTGTGACTGGTGCCCAATGTCAGGGACCGCTGTGACTGCTGCCCAATGTCAGGAACCGCTGTGACTGCTGCCAAATGTCAGGGACCGCTGTGACTGCTGCCCAAAGTCAGGGACCACTGTGACTGCTGCCCAATGCCATGGACCGCTGTGACTGCTGCCCAATGTCAGGGACCACTGTGACTGCTGCCCAATGTCAGGGACCACTGTGACTGCTGCCCTACGACGTGGATGAGCGAACATGGATCAGGATGTCAGGCCGGCTGGCCCGAAGCCTGATCGACGAGCGTCGTTCCCTCGGCCCCGTGAGCGAACAGGGCCCGCAGGGCGCCCAACTCGCGCACCAGAACTTCGATTCGTCTCCGCAGACGCGAGTTTTCCGTCGTGAGGTCCAACACGCGGTGCTGGGTCTCCACGGACCTGCGCTTCGCCTTGTCGCGGCTCTTCCGCACGGCGATGTTGTTTCTCTCGCGTCGCAGCCGGTACTCCTCGCTGGACTTGTCCAGGAGCGCTTTGCGTCCGATCTTCGCACTCTTTCTGCTGCCGCCGCAGTTTTCATCGACGGAACCTCCGGAGGAGGACAGCGCGCCACGGCTCTTTGGCCCGTGCCACCCCCGTGCCTCGGCGTCCTCCGCGCTCATGAGGTCGTGCGACAAGTCCCCGCTCTCGCGCTTCACCATCATGTAGTTCGCATGCTCGACGAGCGGATCGAAACGCGTCTCCAGGAGCTGCGGGGAATCCGCGAAGTTCGAAGCTGGCGGTGCGAAGTGCGTGAGCGCGGCGCCCTGGAAGCGACACGGCACGACGGGCTCGCACGCCGACGGGACTCCCTTTGAGAGCGCGTGTTGCATCGGCTCGCCCTTGAATCCTGGCGGGAAAAGCTCGGCGAGCAGGAGGTCGTCCGTCTGGTACAGGTCTAGCGCTTGCGCGGCCGTGGGCTCGATGTACGAACTCAGGTCGATGGAATGTTCGTACGTGTCTCCCAGCTCGGTCGCCGCGTCCCCGGCTCCGCAAAGGGCTTTCACCAGGTAGTGCGGTCGCTCCATCTCCGGATAAAAGTTTCCTGCTTCCATGGCTGTGGGCTTCAACTTGTGCTCCGACCGTGCGTAGTCCCGACCGAGGGACTTGTTGGACCTTTTCCTTCAATTAAAATGGCTCTTGTGTAAATTGCTGCCTTTCCGGCCTTTATTCCCTCCCGGTTTATAAACTTGGGGCCGGCCCGCCTCCGCTACCCTTGCCCACCCAACCAACGACCGTTGCTGTCTGCCAGCGTTGCGTGGTGGGTGGGGCCTGAGCGAAAGAGGGAGGGGAGGGTAAGGTGTTGGAGGTGGGTAGTGATCTTCGTGTGTTGGACTTAAAGTTCGTTCAAAGTCTCAACAGCACGTATTAAACAGTTAAAAAGTTCTCTATGTTTACTCCTCATCAGTGAACAATATTCATTCACAACTCACCACATTCATTCGGTCTAACAGAACGATGCAAAGGTAACGCGCTCACCTTTGCACTGTGTCGTCTAGCTGGGTTCGATTCCAAAACCGACTATAAACTGCGGCATTGGTGCCTCTCAAGCAGGCCGGAGCATCACGAAGTGCATAGTCCCTCGCATGCACGTTAAAACAGGTGGTGCACGTTAAAACAGGTGGTGCACGTTAAAACAGGTGGTGCACGTTAAAACAGGTGGTGCACGTTAAAACAGGTGGTGCACGTTAAAACAGATGGTGCACGTTAAGGATCCCGCGAAGAGGCGACGCATTATCGGCAGCACCATGAAAATAATTCCAAATTCATACACAAATCAGCTCCACGTGTACTTCAGGTCTGGCCAGCAGGTTCGTGAAAGACTTGGGCCAAAGCTTTCCCCCGAAGGACTCCCACAATAACAAGTAGTTATAGTAGTTACTACTTTCATTCGCATATTCACGAATACTTTCTGTACTAATAATTCGCTCACCTGCAACTTGCTCATCTTTCACTTACTAATTGCGCACCACTCCCACGACCATCCTCCACCCACACCAAAGGAGCATTTGCCTCAAAATGGCTGCCACAGCAGTTTCCATGAAAGGGAGGGTTTATTACAGGGTGCCATGGTCAGCGTCCAAGTCCGTGCGGGAATTTGGCATTTCGCCACACTGTTGCATTTACTGTACATATGGTCGCCTCCAAAGGGACACGGTGACATCTTTCATAGCATGTCGCCATATCGTACTCGAATCTGCTAGCAAAACACCCGTCGGCTTAATCATAAGTGTGTGCTCTGCTAGTAAATTAATCGGTTACTTTGGGTGCCACCTCGTCCAACTGGCTGCGCTGCAAACATCTCCACTTCTGCCCCTTTTTATTGTCTGTCTCCTCTGCAGACTTAAACAGAGTTCCCTGAATGCTCGAGTCACACAACTTACACTAAGCAGACTACGGCTCTCCCTCCATGCACCGGACCTTCTCATTCTTCACCATTGGGAGATGGGGACAAAAACGATATATCGCAGGATATTTCAAAATGTTGTGGACAGATTTGGACGAAACTTGGTGGACAGGTTGTGTGTCTGACAAGGACGATTCAATTCGATTTTGGTGAAGATCTGAATATGGATTAGAATACGATAATTATTCAATTTTTAAGTGATTTGTCACCATTGAGAGATTGGGCAAAAAGCGATATATAATATGATATATAATAATATGCTAAAAAAGTTATGGTGTAGCGGTTACCTTATTCACATGTCGCGGTTAGGCCAGATTTAAAAAAAGAGTTGGTGATCGTCCTTTTTTCTCAAAAGTTCGGGTAGGGAGGGAGGTTTTTTTTTTTGGTTTTTTTTTTCCTACTTTCCATTGAGTTTTGTTGACATGGAAAAATATGAAATAAAGACTCCTTTCTCCTCAAAATGATTTAATTTCTTCATTCATCTCACAGATTTACAGACATTGCCCAAATCTCTATGAAACACAGTGTTTGTGTGATTTTGGATGATGTTGAATGTCCTAGCTGAGCTTGGTAGTGAAAGGGCAAGACACCTGTACATGTATATCCACCATGACATCGGAAAAACAGATAAACACCATGCCCTTGGCACCTTGAAACTATTGAGCATGTTGAACAAGATTTCTGCCACGCTTTGGTACTGGCTTTGCAGTACAAAAATGTTACATTGAGGGTATTGCCCTGCCTTTTCAACCAAATTCTCCTCAGTACCACAGTGGATGCAGAGCATTTCATAGCCAGCAGAGTAGTACGCTAGTTCTATAGGGGAAGCACAGTTCAGATTGGCACGAACATAATGATCAGCGAGTCTGGTATCCTGTTCAGGATCGTCATCACCATTGTTGTTGATCTCCGTGAACACACTTCCACAGCTGTAGAGAATGGTGTCCATAGCAGCACGAATCAATAGATTTCAGCGGGAAAAATCTCACACAATAGCCGCCATGAATGGCTAACGTAAAATGGGTGAAGTTGCCCGAGGCACTTGCGACGCTCTGCGCAGCATGCGCCGCGCAGCACGCACTGCGCATGCGGTGCAGAACGGCGCCAAATGTGACTGTGAAAAGATCGTTTTTTAATGATTTTTTTCAAAATAAAAAATAGAAAAAGTTTTGGGTCGGGTGTGTTTCGTAGGGTCGGGCGGGGACGATCACCAACTCTTTTTTTTATCTGGCCTTAACTTATCCGCATGTGACGGTTACCAATACCATATGTTTGGTCTAACCCACGCACACGGGCTTTTGGTTGTGTGGTCGTGACGCACGCGCGGCTGTTGGAACCACGCCTTCCGAAGAGGGTTCTTGGTTTTATATAAACCGTTACGACTTCCGCTCGCGAGCAGTTGCTGGAGATTTCTGTACAATAAACAAGCTTTGTACCCAACGAAATGGCCTCTTCTTCTCGCCTTCGGCAACTCCTAAACTGGTGACCCCGTCGCCCCCGAACGTATTCGGGGGCTGCAGATGAACACGGCAGTATTGCGACCGCAATTTCTTCCACAAGACCTAAACTCGAACTGCCGGAGTTTTAGCAACGACGAGCAGCCATGTGGTTCGCGCACCGCGCTCGGCTCCTCCTCTACGACCGTCTCGTTACCTTCGCGCGCGCTGGAGCCTCGTTACCTTCGCGCGCACTGGAGCCTCGTTTTCTTCACATGCACTGATGCTCGCCACTCCCGCAACTCCTACTGCTGCAACTACAACTGCTACTGATGCTCATCACCCGCGGCCCGGCTCTGTTCCACCCGCGGCCCGGCTCTGTTCCACCCGCGGCCCGGCTCTGTTCCACCCGCGGCCCGGCTCTGTTCCCCCCGCGGCCCGGCTCTGTTCCACCCGCGGCCCGGCTCTGTTCCACCCGCGGCCCGGCTCTGTTCCACCCACGGCCCGGATCTGTTCCACCCGCGGCCCGGCTCTGTTCCACCCGCGGCTCGGCACTGCACCCACGAACTGCAACCTCGGGAGGCCCGCGAAGAACCTCGGCAGCCTCCCCCGAGGACTTGACAAGCCCCTCGGTCGGCTCAACCCCACGGCTGCGTTTTTTCGTGCGTACCAAGGCCGGGCCCTGCTCGAGCCTTCTCGGCACTGCCGAGCACGCCTGCGAACTACGTACACGCCTGTGGCGTGCCTTCTGGGGGGGCGCATGTAGCGGTTACCTTATTCACATGTCGCGGTTAACTTATCCGCATGTGACGGTTACCAATACCATATGTTTGGTCTAACCCACGCACACGGGCTTTTGGTTGTGTGGTCGTGACGCACGTGCGGCTGTTGGAGCCATGCCCTCCGAAGAGGGTTCTTGGTTTTATATAAGCCGTTACGACTTCCGCTCGCGAGCAGTTGCTGGAGATTTCTGTACAATAAACAAGCTTTGTACCCAACGAAATGGCCTCTTCTTCTCGCCTTCGGCAACTCCTAAGGACGATTCAATTCGATTTTGGTGAAGATCTGAATATGGATTAGAATACGATAATTATTCAATTTTTAAGTGATTTGTCACCATTGAGAGATTGGGCAAAAAGCGATATATAATATTCTTGGAGAATTATTAACAATTACTGGTGTTATGTTAGTAAAACTTCAAGAGACTCGGTTTAGCAAAATCAATGTTTTATTCACTTTAGAGAATTTGTTGTATACTAAGCCGAGATCTTTAATGAGTCTGTTCCAGAGTTTGTTGAAGCTCGTTCAGTTGTTGACAATCTCCAGTTGGTTGATCAGTTTCAACTGGTCTTCAGTTTTCACTCCTCTTCAGTTCACTGTCCCAGTCCACTCTTCTCTGCTCTCCTCGCAACTTTCTCCTGGTTTTAAAGCCCCAAACTCCTTTGATGTTGCAGAGCATGCAGGGTGTTCCTTATCCAAAAACCCTTATATGGCTTTCTTGGCCAGCAAATACTTATTTCTGTTCAAGAGGTCAAATACTCTGACCTGTTGGAAGAAGAATTTGCAGCGTGTGCGCAGTGCCCTGAACAGAGGCTATTAATGATCGACAGGTGGCGGTCCAAGAGCGTTACACATTCTTGTCTGAAATTAACTCTCCTGACCACATGTTAATGCTAGCTCTATGCTCTTTTGCTCATTCGTAAAGTAAAACATAATTCCACTTTAAACAAGATTACATTGATATATATTCTAGCAATATTGTCAATATGAATATTTAATCCCCAACAATCCCCAGTTTTTCTTTTATGTTTATATTAACCATTAATCTAAACATTACCACATTAAATATTCAAACCACTAATCTTGTAATTCAATTTCCTAAGGCATACACCGTCATTCTGGAAGAATTTTGATCACAATACATTTCCTTGTTCATTGACTCTTTCTATGTTGATAATTCAATTCAACTCATTTGCATAAAGATCACAAAACATTTCACCTTTACCAAAACGCAATAATTTCAGTTCATCAAAATAATAAAGCATCTGCAACATTTGGCAAAATATTTGCCTTTAATCAAATATTGACTTTCTTTGTTTTGAAAAAAAGGGGCGGATCACTTGTGTTTGGAATTTCAGCATAAAACATTTTTCTCCTGTTGTCTTCATCACACCTTCACTATTTGCATAGGATTTTCTGCTGTTGTGATAGCTGGGCAGAGTCAAAGACTGACCCTGCTCTCCATGCAGCATCCTTGCCACTCTTGCTGTGAGCCATAGTAGATTTGAACAAGGCCTCCATCCAGTTGTAGTTGACTTGCCTCCTCACTAATCGTGAGCATGGAGCAAGTATTGATGTGATGTTGATTTGTCAACAAGATGTGGAGCAGGGATGCCGGATGCATCCGCAATGATGATGTTGGGACCATGGTACTCAGTTGTCCATGGTCCATACCAGGAGCACACAGCAGAATCGTGCACAGCTGTTGTGAAGGAAAAGGCAGTCGTTCGCTTGCAGCTCCATGCTGGCTCCCCGGAAGTTGGTGAAGTAATGACACACGTCACCGTATCCCGTAAACGTTGCAGGTAAAATATCGTCGTCCTGCAATTGCTGATGTGATGACTGTTCGAGGTATTTGAACACAAGTAAGTGATCGCCCTTTTCCATATGTTGCAGTGTGACCCAGACAAATGGTCACATAATTTTCCCTTGGTGAAGGAAAACATCCATCTTCCAAAGGAGCATTTCTTCATCATTCTTTGAGAAAGAGGGTGTATGCCAAGATTAACTTCATTTTCACAAATTTTCCTTTTTCAAACTTCTTCCCAGATGTCGTTATCACTCCATTTGGGATGTGGTCTTGTCTTTCCTTTACTTAGCCACATTTATATCTGCTCTCCGCACAGATTGAATCAGATGGGGTACATTGTAACATGAAATCACTATATTTTAGAACAACTTCACACGAATAATATTCAACTCAGACATGTGTTTTACACTACTAAAACTAAGAATAGCATCCACAATTGCTTTCAGGTTCATATAATTCAAAAAATTAAACTCATGCAGGTATTGTGACTCAACTCAAAGAAAATAAATGCATTAATAATGATTATATGATTTAAATCACAAACAGGAATATCTAATTCCCAACAATTCTTGCAAACAAGCAAACTATGCCTAATATGTTATTAGCATAGTCCTCCCCGCTTTTTTTTTCTTTAACAGTGTTACTTGTGGTGATATGAGTTCATTGATCGTGTAAAACGGACATAGTGCACAACAAGTTGTTATGCCCTCATTTCAACTCGACTGCATTCATTTGCAACATTACTTGATTCAATCGTTGAATCTCAGTATTCATGTCGCCATAGATGTCTTCCACTTGTGGTTCCACATGCATTTCCTCATTTGTTGCTTTGTTTATTTCCTCTTTTGTGGCTGCTTGTACTATCATAGTGTTGTGTGTTATCTTATTCAAACCCACCGTCACTAAGGTTTTCAAGCAAGCCACTACTAAAACTATTGCCAATATAACCACTAATCCAATAAACAAGTATTGGAGTATCTCAGCTGCTACTCCTCCCAAAGTGTTTTCCAGCCATGCAAAGGCACCCCCTTTCACATAATCGTGATATTTAGCTCCCTCTCTTCTGATTGTATTGGCTATGTTATAAATGTCGCCCGAATTATCAGGTATGTATGTACAACAATCTGTACCAATTACTGCGCATGTACCTCCTTTCTCTGCCAACAGCATATCTAATGCCATACGATTTTGTAATGCCATGGTTCTTGTTGCTGCCAGCTCACTTGTAAGTTGTGTCAATCCACGAGCTGTTTTATTTGCCAATGTCTCTATAGCCAATGCCATTTGCCGTAGTTCATTTCCTGCCTTCCAGGTTCCATAAAATGGAAATACTACCATTCCAACCCATTCTCCCATACTAACAGTTCTTTTCGGCCTAGAATGCAGGATACGCATTGGTGAAGTCGTTAACAAGCGCATGTGTGGAAGTACAAACCCAAGAAAGCATGTGCCGAACCACCCCGACGGGAGATACGGATATGCCTTATGTCCACATATAAAATATGTATTATTATATGTCCATGTGTTGTCCTTTCCCCAATAGCCTTCCCAATACAAAGCTAAACCAGTTGTGCCATTTGGTCCTAGTGGGACAGGTGTTCTCATCCAGCTTGCATCGCGACCATAACCGTGGCATGTAGAGGTTCCCATAGACCTGTTATGCGTAGGCGTTCGGGGTCTGGTGATACACATTAATCCTATCATTTGTTGTTGAATGGTCATGTAAGAGGGCATGTCGTCCTCATCATATGCAGGTCTATAACTGTTTTTAAATTGGTCACAATTATAGCCTCCTTTCTTCCATCCCAGTTCCCCTGACAATTCGCCGTCATAAGCTGATGCTACCAGGGTGTAAGGGAAACGGCTACATAACTCTTCCCAACTAAAAGGAACTGCTTCCAATGGTACTCCGATCTCACTAGAATGCGGCATTTGTGTACATATCCAACAATTACTTTCATTTGCTATGTCAGCCCTTGTGTGGGCTAAATGTAAAAAAGTATTAATCCCGTGTAATCCATCGGGTTGCAAAGGTGTGTTCCTATCTTCCATCAAACTTCTCTTTTGCTGATGTCGAACCACATAATCATATATCTGTGTGTTGGCCACCAATGATGCGTTGTTGGCTTGCATTAACCCGAAATAATGCATGCAACACAGAGTCCCAACCACTAGAGAACTCATTGCTAGGATTAATATCACCATGTTCAAGGAGTATCCGAAGTAGAAGTCCCTTGTTTTCCCTGATCGGTCAGCTTGTCTTGATAAGGTCTTTCCCTGTGTCCCACCTGTATCCATCTGTAAAACAAGTGAGCTACCCCTCGTATATGTCCATACCTATAACATAATTATATGTCAATGAAATTTAGCATTATACCGAACTCATAACTAGCAAGCTTCTTCACAGGTTAATAAAAAGAAAAATAATCCCTTAATATTTAACATGATCTGATTATGTGCCTGTTTCTAATCCCTCTATTTCCCGGGGTCCAACTAAATCCCCTGATCATGAGTGTAGTTGTGATACATTATCACTCATGTTGCACTATTATCAGTAGATAATTGTATGTCATATAGGCAAATAAATGTCTCAAGTAGGAATACCACATGTTAAAATGCAATGTGTATCAATGCAAGTGATGTTTAAAATGTAATGGAAATGAATGGAAATCATGACTTTCATTTATCAGCCGCTGAATGTTCTGCTGGGCTGCCGGGTGCAGCCTCATTGTCAGCGGGACCAGCCTTCTCAGTCCCATGTGCTTGCTTGCAATGAGAGGCATGAATCCAACTTGGTCTACCTTGGCATTTCACTGCAGTATGTGTTGTCAGCAGGACCTGGTGTGGTCCTGACCATCGCGGTGTTAATGCAGTTTTCCGCTTGAAAATTTTGATGTACACATAATCTCCAGGTTGAAAAGAATGACATTCATTCTCTGCCGGTTCTGGTAAAGCTTCCTTCACCTGGGAATGAAACATCTTCACGATTTTGGTCAATTCAATACAGAAAGAGTACATCAAATCATCCATCTGGTGAATATCCATCTCCCTGATTGTCAAGGGAGGTGAATGAGGCACCCGCATTGGTCTCCCCATCAAGATTTCATGCGGGGATAATCCCGTTCTCCTATTTGGAGTAGCCCTCATTGCAAGGAGTGCAAGTGGAATGGCATCCGGCCATTTCAAGTTGGTTTCTGCACAGATTTTGGCCAACTTGTTCTTTATTACTCCATTATGTCGTTCCACTGCTCCCGCTGATTGGGGGTGATAAGGACAGTGAAGATGAAGATTTATCTGCATTGCCTTACCCAATTCCTTGACGACCCCCGCTGTGAAATGCGTACCCTGATCAGAAGAAATCCTGCACGGAACTCCAAAGCGGCATATGAAGTCCTTCAACAGAATCTTCACAACTGTTTTGGCATCTGCATGTCGACAAGGGTAAGCCTCCACCCACTTCGTGAACATATCGACAATCACTAAAACAAATTCAAATCCAGCGCACTTCTCCATTTGGATAAAATCCATCTGTAAATGTACGAATGGACCTGATGGGGCGGGATGGGCTCCTGGTGTAGTCTTTTCCCCTTTTCCTGGATTGTATGCCTGACATACCTGACATGTAGCACAACATTGCTCTGCCACAGATGTAAATCCAGGTGCATACCACTGTCTTGACACCGATGCACACATTCCTCCTTTCCCTGTATGACTCACTCCATGAGCCAGACGAGCAATCCATGGCAACAATTGGCGGGGAGCAACAACACGCCCCTCGCGAGAAGTCCATAATTTAGATTCCTTGTCGAATGTGCATCCAGTCTGTACCCACAAATCTTTCTCCCGGTCCGCCACCATGTCCTGCATAGCACTGACGTCTTGCAGCGTTGGGGTGTTTTCAGGAATCGTTACAGGTCCCTGTATAATCACTGAGTCTTGCTCCAAATGTGCCGCAAGCTTTGCTGCTTCATCCGCCCTTGCATTTCCCTGCGAGACGTCATCTCTTCCTCGTGTATGGGCCTCACATTTGACGACTGCAATTGCAGATGGTAGAAGGATTGCTTCCAAAAGGCTAGCAATCAACTTCCCGTTTTTAATTTGGCTGCCTGAAGATGTCAAAAAACCTCTCTGTTTCCAGAGAGCACCATAATCATGAACAACCCCATGTGCGTACCTGGAGTCTGTATAAATGATGACTCTCTGGCTTTCCGCTAAACAACAGGCTCTAGTTAATGCATAAAGTTCTGCCTGTTGAGCTGAGTAGGTGTTTGGTAATTTTCCGCTCTCCCATGTCTCAACATCCGTACATACTGCATATCCCGTCAATAGTGAACCATCCAATGCTCTTGATGATGATCCATCAACATACAGTACCAGATCTGCATCTGGGATGGGAATGTCCTTCAAATCAATGCGAGGCACTAGTGCATGTGCCAATACCTCCGCACAATCATGGGGCTCACCATCATCCTCTGTTGGTAACATAGATGCTGGGTTCAGCGTTGGACAACGCTGAATGGTAAGGTTTGATGGCGTTAATAACCCTAGTTCATATGTTGTAGCCCTTGATGCTGAAAGGTGCTGTGTTCCTGCCTTTAGCAAAACCATCGCCACCGCATGCTCAACAAGAAGAATTAAGGGGCACCCCAGGACTATTGTAGCTGTGGCTTCTACTGCATATGACGCTGCTGCCACTGCTCGCAAGCACAGTGGAAAACCTCGTGCTACTGAATCCAATCTAGTGCTGTGATATGCTACGGGGCGCAGTTTTCCCCCATGTTTTTGAGCCAACACCGATTGGGCATATCCTCCTTTCTCATGTGAATAGAGAAAGAAATTTTTGTCATAATCTGGCAGTCCTAAAGCAGGAGCCGATGCTAAGGCATCTTTCAATGTCGTAAAGGCTTGTTCAGCTTCCGGGGTCCATTTCAAAGGATTTGGACTGTTTGGTAAGCTGATGTCCAACAGGGGGCGAGTCAGTACTGCGTAATCAGCAATCCACTGATGGCAAAACCCCGTTGTTCCCAGAAAAGATTTCATCTGCTTGACAGTTTTAGGTTTTGGAAGTGTCCTGATCACTTTTACACGTTCAGGGCACAATCGTCTCGTGTCGCCTTTCAAAATATGTCCTAAATATTTCACCTCTTCCTTACAGAACTGCAACTTATCTCTCGAGGCCTTGTGGCCTTTGTCTGCCAACGCTGTCAGTAGCACAACAGTGTCCTGCTCACATGCTTCCTTTGAAGTCGAGCATATGAGAAGGTCATCAACATATTGTACCATCACTGAACCCCCAGGAAATTCAACATCGCTGAGGTCTTCATGTAGAGCACGTGAAAACAAAGTTGGGCTCTCCGTGTACCCTTGTGGTAACACAGTCCAGGTAAACTGTAAATTTTCGTACGTGAATGCGAAAAGATAACGCGAATCCTCATGAATGGGTACACTAAAGAACGCTGAACATAAGTCCACCACAGAATAAAACTTCGTGTTGCATGGAATACTTGACAGTACAGTGATCGGGTTAGGGACCACTGGATAGGCTGGGATGACACAATCATTAATTGCTCGAAGATCTTGAACAAATCTCCAAGTAGTCTTGCCTGGCTTCTTCACAGGTAAAATAGGAGTGTTGCACATGCTCACAGTGCGAACTATAACTCCCTGTTCCACCAATGATCGAATCACTGGTGCAATACCAGCTTTTGCCTCTGGTCTCAATGGATATTGACGCTTTCTAGGCAATGGCTTAGAATCATCTACTGTGATCCTTACAGGTGCAATACTCTTGATTCGTCCCACATCATTTGGATGCGTTGTCCACAAGCATATTGGTATTTGATCGAGTGGGTCCTGGTCACCGTCAGCGTCAGAGCTGAGTAGGTATACCCCAATATCGTCAGTATCATTCGATTCAACAATCATGTTGAAGGTTGTAGAAAGCACCTGCTGTCCGAGCTGCCAACAAAATCCATCTCCATCTAAGTCATAGAGTGGGGCGCTTTGAATTTCTCCCATGTATCCCCTGTTGTTACACTCTTTCAGAGTTGCAATCATTATTCCAACATCTTTTGCTTCGTACCCTTGTGCCACCGCTAAGGTGACGTGTGGGGTTGTTGTTTCGGGTTGATTCCACAGGAGTTGTTGGTCTGGCGTCAAAGACACTGACATCCCAACTCCCTGTCGTCCCACCCACAATGACGTCAGATGTATATCATACTTGGTGTGCAGGTATTTAAAAACCCGCTCTGCATAGGACCCCTCTTCTCCTGTAGCATCATAACATGTTGTACAGTGAAGATCAGTTTGCCATGTCAGAAAGTCCATCAAAAAATTATCTAACCATTCCTGTACTTCGGGCATTTCATCCTTCAGTGTCATAAAACTAACACACAAAAGTTCCGCCATGATTGTATCATCGATATCCCATCGATGTGTTGTTGGTCTTGTCAGGCCATCTAGTACCTTAGAAATAAAGTCGTGGGAGTGTTCTGGCATTTCTAGATACACTCCGTTTTCATTACAGATGACGGTGCAATTCAATTTACACAATAAATCTCTTCCCATCAAATTTACTGGAACGCCAGATGCCACAAGAAAGGCATGTTGTGCAGTCAATGGACCAAATTGGACACGCAATTCTTCCGTGACTGGCGTGTGTATGGGAACTCCTGACACTCCAACCACCTTCGTATAGTATTTTGACAATGGTATATCGGGAAAATCTGCTTGTCGTAACGTGGAACGCGTAGCTCCCGTATCGACGAGAAAGGGTGCCTTGCGTCCACCTACTGTCAAATTAACACTTGGTTCCTGTGCAGCCGACCCTGAGATTAAAGGAAGCGCTGCCACTTGGTCATTTTGGTCTAGTCAACAGGGTGTGGCAGACCATTTAGTCTGCTGAGGTCCTCCCTGAATTGGGGCATTCCTCAATAGAACCCTATTTGTTGATGGAGGCGGTGGTAACTGGTAGTATCCCTGTTCCTGGTTGTTCTTCCGAAATTGTCTTTGATATGGGCATCGCCTTATCCAATGTCCCATTTCTCCACAATTGAAACATCGGCGTCTATCATTGGCTGGTCTGTCCACCTGTGCACTTGTATTTCTGGGCTGCATCTCTTGGTTTCTGGGTTGCCACTCCACTCTCTGGTTATATCCTACTGCATTGTTGCGTTGTTGCCCAGAAAACCTATTGCGTTGATTCGTAGTCATCAGGGCTTGAGTCTGTAGTTGCATCAATTTCTCGGCATTTACAGCACTATTCCTGGCTTGAATCCGCTGATGATGCAAGGCGTAATTCAATATTTCTTGCATTGGCTTGCCTTCCCAAGCAATACATTGTCTTTCCACTTCACTCTTCAATTTGGGCAATAGACCATTAATAAAAAGGGGTTTTAAGGCATTGTCAATTTGTGCCCGGTCTATGCCTGAATATAGTCGGAAAACATCTCGCAATCTGTCCAAATAATCGCTAGCATCTTCGCCTGTTTTCTGCTTGCATGTAACCACTTTGTTCCAATCCGTCACTGGTGGCAATTTTTTTATGGCCTCTATCAAGTTATTGATCTGTGCCGTTCTAGCCTCCGTGGGCATGTCCACCTGTCCATCTTCCGTATTTACCCAGTTGGCCTCACGCATTAAGTTCCTCAAAGTGGTGGTATTAGGAATTAACCATTTTAAAAGTATTTCCATGTCTCTTGCAGTGGGCAACTGAGTTTCCACAATTAACCGCAGTTCCTCCGCAAATTGAAGTGGATCTGTTTTGATTGATGGCATACTACTCTGCAATGCCTTCAATTGATGTACCTGCCATGGTCTATACATCAGATCTGGATGTTGCTGATTTGCCCCTGGAAATTGCCGCTGAGGAAAATTCATAACACCACATTGCTCAAACCCTCCTTGTGAGAGAGTCAACTTTTGATCATTCATTAGCCAATCACATTGATCGTTAGATTGATTGGCATTGATCACACGACCCTTACTCCGTGTATGGTGAAATGGAGAGCATGATAAGGGTATAACAGCTGGTTGCATCGTTTGCCCACTTTGAGTCGGTTCCTGTGCCCCAATTGCACCCTCTTGGGTAGTTACCTCAAATGAGTCACGTCTTTCACCTGGCCTTTGTTGACTAGAACCAATCGCTGCACTCTGTTCTGGTCTTTCGGCAGGTACAGGTACAGGCACTACCTGTGGCTGATATACAATAGTTCTCCGATAAGGTGGAGGAGTTTCGTCTTCCAGTTCATTTGTCTCGTATGATCTGGCTTCTGGATACAATTTGGGTTGGGATTGCTCTCCATCACTGACTTGAAGAGGCATTTGATTTGCTACCTTACACAACCTGTGCTGTATCTGTTTCACCTCTTTCTTCAAGCCCCCCATCTTTGCTTTGGTCTCCCTGTCCCTAGATTCAGCGTCCCAGTAATAGAATGGTTGCCAATCCACTTTGAACTTCTGTCGCCCTCTTGCT
The DNA here is from genome assembly GCF_964187855.1 of Myxine glutinosa. Lineage (NCBI taxonomy): Eukaryota > Metazoa > Chordata > Myxini > Myxiniformes > Myxinidae > Myxine > Myxine glutinosa. Next base: position 192,109,748 of record NC_136266.1, read on the forward strand.
TCCAATTCTTTTCTGAGTGTTGCCAATACGTTTCTATCAAAAGTGCCCTCCTGTGGAAATCCACTTTTTCGACCTTTCGTCCATTCATACCAGGATTCCACATCTTTAAGTGATTCTGCCCCATATTTCTGATACATGGAGCTGATACAAGCACCTCTTTGACTCAAGTCCAATTGACCTTGTTTAATCTTGCAGAATCCACTTCCCATTTTGCCTGTGTGTGAGTACCTCTTTATACTCACTCAATATATCAAATAACTACAAGGACTACACAGCAGACTACACCTGTATCCACTATCAACTGTGTGTACTGCAAAAATCGCAGAAGTTTGTTCCACCTTATACAAAGTAGCGTTGAATGCGTTGTTGTCTAGCTTATTCCGATAAGCTCCACTCTGTGGTCTTCCAGGAAGTATCTCTCCACCTGTCCACTTGATGACTGCAGGTGATTTCCAGAGAGTCCCCCTGCCCTGTGGCTTTTCCCACACCCCAATCTCACTGATCAGAGTTGCAGATGAGTCTGGATCAGTAAGTCCTGTTAAGGGGGGGTCAAACAAAAATAACCACGTAATATAACAAATAACCACTACACTCACCACCTCGCTCATCGTCCAAGGTTGTCTGCACATCGATGTTTCGCAAATGTCTCAAAGCTTCTTTCTTGAGACCGCACTTTTTATTCATCCATCAATTGACTTGATTAAATTAAATTTAAATTAAAATCAGATCAGATTAAATTAATCAGATCAAAATCAATCAGATCAATCGGATCAGAATCAGAATCAATTCAAATATGCAATCTCAATCAATTCACCAACATTAATCAATAAAATCCTAATAATAATACATAATAAAATATCATAAATGATAATATCAAAATTCAAATATCAAATCATCATTGAATTTATCATTGAAAATATCAAAATATCAAAATTCACATTTATCAGTCTGATAACTCTATATCTATGCCTGTTCGCAATGTAGGCAAAACAGTTCCGTCCGCTGGCGGAGGTATTTGATCATGTCGGTCGTCACCTCGTACCCATACCTGCCGCCAATTGACAAATAACCGTTCTGCCTCTGGATCATATCTGACATATTTGTTCAATCCTGTGTGGTCATTATATCACAAATTAAAGCTGAACAACCACTGAAGGCAACTCAACCCTTCATTTGTGAGACAATCAGCGAAAATTGATCCAACAGATATGAGCCAGTCCATTGGGCAATGTCGCACATGTCACGTGCCACATGTCACACGTGTCACATGTCACACATCATGTGATGTGTCACCCACCATGTCGCACTTTGAAAGAGACTCAAAGTTCTTGACAATTAAAATGGTGTAATATTCCTGAAATGTGTACCAATGAATGGCAATCAATTTATAATATTTATCAATGGAATCCAATCATACCGAAATTTCGACACTCCAATAAACTTTGTAACTTGTAATACATCATTAATCCTGCAGGGCTATAAAGCTATCCTTAAAGTCCATGCAATCGATTTACATCAAAACCCAATGATGACATGCCTGATAATCATAGCAATTTTTTCCCATGATTGTAAAATCATGACCATTGTAAATCATTGTAATTGTAAATTGTAAATATAAATTTACCATAATTGTACAAAATTTGAGAATGAACATCAATAATAATCAGCATATGACAATCATGATGACAATGATGAATCTCATCAACAATGAGAGAAAACAATGAGAATGAGAAACAATGAGAGAAATGAGAAAACAATGAGAACTATGAAAGGTGAAAACAGGTAAAAGAAGAAGCAAAAGAGGAGGAAAGGAGAAGGAAAGGGGGGAGGAAAAGGGTGGGGAAGGGAGGAGGAGAAGTGGCAGAATGCCAAGGGAGGAATGAGGAATAAATACTATGCGAAATACGACACTCATTGTATTTTAACCTAAAGATAGCTGTGTATCATTGGCCGCACTCATGGCTCCCTTACAAGGCTGTGAGATTATATGGTAAATACTGTCTCCCTCTCGAACTTCTGTGCGAGCCATTACACTCATCTGTGTATTATTTAACCATTTAAACTGTGTCGTACCATTTCACAAATTATTGTAGCAGTATTGGGGCCATGGTTGGAGGAGGGGGGGGGGGGGAGAGGGGTGCAAAAACACATGCATACCCACACATACATACCCACACCCATACACACAAAAACACAGCAAGCCACATAATGAGGTGATATGCTAAAATCAACATGGGATCCAATGGGATATGGGATCAACAATCCTATAGAATGAAGTTAGGGTTAAGATTGGGTTGGGGTCAACAAATTCATGTACATGTAAATTCATTCATGTATAAACAGATCACAATATATTTCATCATTGGTTTCCCTCCATTTAATTGCCTTGGCAAATGTCATAGGATCTTATATCAATAAATTCCCTTTTTAAAATCTTAAAAGACAGATGAAATATAAAGTGATCAAAGGTACATTGGATGGTTCTATTTTGTAGAGATTACGGATCACAGTAGCCTGGGATTGGCTCACATTAAATTTCATCTTGATTGAAGGATTTTTAGCTGTGGTCCAAGATGGCCGCCGCCATAAAATCCTAAAAATATATATATATTTTTTCTAATCAGGATGTAAAGAGGTTACATTTAAAATCGCTTCTGATTCCATAGATAAGTGGACACAACACCAAACGGTTACCATGGGCAACCTGCCTGCACGCATTCCAGTGGCAGGGTCAGTGTGGAAAAGAATGCCTATTTTTGGACTGTCTGTCGACTCGTGCAGACAAATTGGCTAAATGCTAAACAATGCTAAATACTAAACTCACTTTTTGTTACCACACTGGAAATGCATGTTTGAAAATCGAATCCAGCCGATTTTACCATTATTTGGCTTACTGTACAGACGCTGTTATCATCGCTTTAATCGCTTTTAAAAAATCGCTTGAAAAATCGCTTTTTACAAAAACCGCGAATATGATTATAAAGCAAATAGTGTCCATTCTGCAATCTGCTCGTGCCTGTGGTCACAACCAAGCAGGATCTCAACCATTATTTTAACGGGTAAATCGACACACTTATAAGTCATTTAATCACGAAAACGAGCAGAGATTTGAATGCAGACCATTGCTGGAAATCATTTTAAAGATATTTACAAAATTGACGCTCTATTTCCTGAATTCATGACGTTCGTGAAATGAGCAAGAAATATACAAAATCCATATTTCAGTTGTACATGACAAGACGAATGCAGCACCTGTTGGCTAACGCCCGGGGTTCGTTAGTGGCTCTTTGCAATCGTCTCATTAAACTCGTAAAATGTACCGAAAAAAAATTCAAATTACAGAAAAAACAAAAAAAATAATTGATTATTAATTTTTAAAAAAATTTTTATCGTCATGACTTCTGAAATTTTAAAACAAATCCTTCATGAAAGCACAGCACCTTTTCTAAAGACACCAAGCTTTAGTGGATATTTGTGACAGTTCATGGCACCATCCCTCAAAAATGCGTATACATAAATTTTGGAAGAAAAAAATTGGCATGATTTCTGAAACCTGTTAAAGGCCTCGTGTTTTTTCCTTCCACACATCAACAAACGTACACAAAACTCAAACACTGAACTATTTTCACAGATTAACATCAGACTACACAGATAACAAACAAAGCTTACCTGGGCAGTTGAGTCCCTACGGGCCACCACTTCTTGGAGAATTATTAACAATTACTGGTGTTATGTTAGTAAAACTTCAAGAGACTCGGTTTAGCAAAATCAATGTTTTATTCACTTTAGAGAATTTGTTGTATACTAAGCCGAGATCTTTAATGAGTCTGTTCCAGAGTTTGTTGAAGCTCGTTCAGTTGTTGACAATCTCCAGTTGGTTGATCAGTTTCAACTGGTCTTCAGTTTTCACTCCTCTTCAGTTCACTGTCCCAGTCCACTCTTCTCTGCTCTCCTCGCAACTTTCTCCTGGTTTTAAAGCCCCAAACTCCTTTGATGTTGCAGAGCATGCAGGGTGTTCCTTATCCAAAAACCCTTATATGGCTTTCTTGGCCAGCAAATACTTATTTCTGTTCAAGAGGTCAAATACTCTGACCTGTTGGAAGAAGAATTTGCAGCGTGTGCGCAGTGCCCTGAACAGAGGCTATTAATGATCGACAGGTGGCGGTCCAAGAGCGTTACACATTCTTGTCTGAAATTAACTCTCCTGACCACATGTTAATGCTAGCTCTATGCTCTTTTGCTCATTCGTAAAGTAAAACATAATTCCACTTTAAACAAGATTACATTGATATATATTCTAGCAATATTGTCAATATGAATATTTAATCCCCAACAATATGATATATAATAATATGCTAAAAAAGTTATGGACAAGTTATGACTAAACTAGGTGGATGAGTTGGTTAGGTGACAAGAACAAGCCGATTCGATTTTGGTTCAGGTCCGAATATAGATCTGGCCAATCAGTGGGATACAAAACATAAACTGTTCACCTGGCGGAAGTATGCTGTCTTCCGAGTGCCGTTCTAGTTCACCATGTGGAGGTCTTTACAATGAGCCACGTTTCAATTTTTTCCATGGAGCAGTTTCGGAGATATAGAGGTGCAACCTTTTTCGGTTTTTCCAAGATGGCGCCTGTAGCACGTGACCTATGACGTCATAATTATCATTAAATATTCTGCAGGAGGAGACGCTCCTATGGTGAAAATTTCGTGTCCATGAAAATTGATATTAGAAGTTTGACCTTGAGTTAACCTTTGACCTTGAGTTGACCTTTGACATTTTGACCCTAAAATAGTTGGTTTCCCAATTCAGTGAGGCACTGTGCAATTGCTATATATTTTTCAAGTCAATCGGATGAAAATTGACAGTTTTTCAGATGAAAATTGATGATTTTGGGAAGTTTCACCTTGAGTTGACCTTTGACCTCAAAAATAGTTGGTTTCCCAGTTTATGAACTCGATATACAAATGCTGCTCAATTTTCAAGTCCATCGGATGAAAAATGGCGATTTTAGAAATTTGACCTCCAGATGAACTTTGACCTCAAAATCAATTCTCAATTGTGATGACCTCTCCAACGTGGTGAAGTTTCAGGACGATTGGCTTAGAATTATGACCTGTAGGTGAGTGACAGACAAGCAAGAAAACGTCATGCAGAGCACGATATTTACAAAATCCCCCCCCCCACCCCCCCCCCCCCGAAAAAAAGGTTGCAATTGATCCAGCAAAATGTCCATTTCATCAAGATTAAAATTTATGATCTTGATCAAAGCTCAGGTCAATAGGATGAAAAGTGATGATTTTTAGATGAAAATTTATGATTTTAGAAGATTGACCTAGAGTTGGGCTTTGACCTCAAAAATAGTGGGATTCTTTATTTAGTGACTTGATGTGCAAATGCTGTTCTATTTCCAAGTCAATTGGATGGAAATTGACGGTTTTACAGATGAAAATTGATGATTTTGGAAGTTTGACCTTGAATTGACCTTTGACCTTTTGACTTCAAAAATAGTTTCTTTCACAATTCAGTGAGGCACTATGCAAATGCTGTTCAATTTTCAAGTCAATCGGATGAAAATTGACGGTTTTACAGATGAAAATTGATGATTTTGGAAGTTTGATCTTGAGTTGACCTTTGATCGTTTGACCTCAAAAATAGTTGGTTTCCCTAATTCGTGTCTCAATATGCAAATGCTGTTCAATTTCTTTTTCAAATGCTCAATTTCAAATGATCAATATGCAATATGAACTCTCAAACCTATCTCCCTCCTCAAAATCCTGGTGGGGAATGGTCAAATCTGTTTCTGGTGTTTGTTCCCCCTCCATCTCCTCCCTTACCTCAAATGGCTACACAGTTGACACCGCACGTGAAAAGCTGAATACCTCAATTCTGTGTTTGCCTCAAAATCTTGTGTCCCAAACCCATCTCTCTCTGCACACCCCTTTTGTTGGAGTTGAGCAGAGAGTCTTGATTTTGGCAGTTTCACCAGAAGAGGGTTGCTGGCAGATCTTGTGCGACCTGCAGGAATATTTAGGGGACAGAGCACAGAGAGAGCTGGGGGAGCAAGGGTTACGCCTCGGTCCCCCTTCCGTGAAGTGATGTGAGTTGACAAAGTGGAAGACGCAAGGCGGCCATCTTGGATTTTGACGTGGCGACGCAATTTTCTATCGCGTCTTCCTTATGCCTAGATACACCCACACACCAGATTAGAAGTTGGTACTTCGCTTATTTTTCAAGATATTCCGCTCACAAGGTTCAGACATACATGGCGGCGGCCATCTTGGATTTTGACGTGGTGACCCACTTTTCAATCGCGTTCTTCCTTATGCCTAGATACACGCACACACCAGATTAGAAGTTGGTACTTCGCTTATTTTTCAAGATATTTCGCTCACAAGGTTCAGACATATATATGGTGGCGGCCATCTTGGATTTTGATGTGGCGACGCAATTTTCAATAACGTTCTTCGTCATGCCTAGATACACCCACACACCAGATTAAAAGTTGGTACTTCGCTTATTTTTCAAGATATTTCGCTCACAAGGTTCAGACATATACATGGCGGCGGTCATCTTGGATTTTGACGTGGCGACCCAATTTTCAATAGCGTTCTTCCTTATGGCTAGATACACCCACACACCAGATTAGACGTTGGTACTTCGCTTCTTTTTCAAGATATTTCGCTCACAATGTTCAGACATATATATGGTGGCGGCCATCTTGAATTTTGACGTGGCGACCCACTTTTCAATAGCGTTCTTCCTTATGGCTAGATACACCCACACACCAGATTAGAAGTTGGTACTTCGCTTATTTTTCAAGATATTTCGCTCACAAGGTTCAGACATATATATGGTGGCAGCCATCTTGGATTTTGACGTGGCGACCCAATTTTCAAGAGCGTTCTTCGTCATGCCTAGATACACCCACACACCAGAATAGAAGTTGGTACTTCGCTTATTTTTGAAGATATTTCGCTCACAAGGTTCAGACATACATGGCGTCAGACATACATGGCGGCGGCCATCTTTGATTTTGACGTGGGTTGCACCCACGCACCAAATTCGAATGCGGTCCTTCGCTTACGCACGCAAGAATACACGTACGCACGCATGCACGCATGCACGGACGGACGGACACACGGACGGAGGGGAAAACCATAGTCCCCCTTTCGCTCCGCGGTGCGACGGGGGACAACTCGGCTGGAAAGGAGTCGGTAGAAGACAAAATGACCACCTACAATTGATTGACAGAAAGGACGGGAAATATGGCACTCGCTGATAAGGTTGGGACCGAGACATGTTGAGATGACGTCAGAGCCCGAGGAACAAAAGACTGTATCCCCGACATGTTGTCCTCTTACGCGTGGGGAGTTCAGAACGCTCTGACCGACATTTCTCCCTCTTGTGCCTTGTCGTTCTGAAGACCATAGCGAACGGTCACGATTCGCTCTTGCGTTTTCTCGTACTAGACCTCGTACGAACGGTGGACTTTGCTCTCTGGCTCAAGGAAGCTCATCGCGGATCGGCAGTGTTCCGAGACCTTGCTGGTGGTTGGGAGGCGGAAGAGCCACGGCCCAGGAACTGCAGTTCTCCGTGCAGATGACGGTTGGACGAACATGGCATGGAAGAGCGGGCTGCAAGCCTGCCGTTTGCTTCACATGTAAGGCCTGTTTCGCACGACCGAGTGAACGAGGGCGCCTTGATTCCTGGTTCAGCGCACGGACTTCGCGCCAAGGCGTGTATTCCCGCGCACGGACCTCTGGGACCCGTTCGCAGACTGACGAGACCCCAACGGCCAAGTTGAGTTAAGTGCACACAGACGCATATTTAATTTCAGTTCTTTTTCCCTTTCGTCTGTCTTTGGATCTGTTTGTAGGGACGTCCCATTTAGGAATTTAGTTTATCGTGCATTTTCTTAGTACCGGCATTTCTTTCATTAAACCTTTTATTTATATACATTTAAAAACCTGCGTTGTTTGAGTAACTTTATCCAGGTGTGAAGACGTCAGGTGGAAGCCGTTCAGGTAAGCTCCTGTTTCCCCCCTGCCTTTTGCTCCCCACGCTGTATTTTTGATTGAACGCCTCGGAGTTAAAGCTCGTTGGGTCCTCCATGCTACCCTACGGTGTTCACCAAGGGTTGTCACACGACAATAGTTATAATTGAATTCATTTTCTCCTGCTTTTGTTGTTTGGGAATAAACCTGTTTGGTTATATAAAAGCTATAAGGTCCTCGTGAGTCTCCTCAGCCTGAGCGCATGCATATCCCGCCATAATTGAGCAGACCCACTGAGGGAGTTGTAAACGCCTGTTTGGTCCATCCATTCAGGGGTGGTGTTAACCAGCCTATAAACACAGCAATTTTTGTTCGGAGTGTGGATGCTTAAACCCACCGGACAACCATGACCCACTTGGGTGCAGCTTGGGAAATTTGATCGTCAAATTTATAACGATCACCTCTGAGGGAGGGGTGATTGTAGTACCCGGGCACCAGTAAATCCAAAAGTTAATTGGTGTCGGGAGATCGCAGGAAATTTAAGAGATTTTTTTGAGTTGTTTAAGCTCGTGCGAGAAGAAGCCGCAACACATATTTTATTTTATTTTTTATGTTGGAGGCTCCAGGCACGGACTGTATAGCCCTCATCGAGGCCAGGCCTTAAATAAAAGAGAAGAAACATGTATGATGAAAAATGTATGGTATTTGTAAGAAAGATAGATTGAAGCTAGCCAGGTGGATGTAGTTTGAGTGAGACAGGAAGTAAGACCAGCAATCCTGACACGGAGAGTGGAAGACGGTTCCGGGCACCACTTTAGCGCTCCTAGGTCAGGACGGTAGTGTCGTGGAAATCAATCAGGTCCACAACTTTGTCCCATAGGTAGGTTTAATCACAATTAGATCTTTGGCATCATCCTGTAAAAATACAATCATGCAATAGATATCAGGATCTTGGCACCATATAGAAAGGATCGATAATAATAGTAGGCTATGAGCCAGACCCCCCAAATTGGCCGGTCGGTACCATACAGATGGAGTAAGGCTCATTGTGATTTTTAGCAAGATATATGTCCCTAGATATGAAAAAAAAGTGAAAGCAGGGTATAACTCTCGGCCATCTCTGTGTTATCACCCGAAATATTATTATACGCCCGCTTCGCTTCGCCAAAAAATGTGATATTTGCTAAAATTGGAATAAATATGTTTTTAAGGACCACAGAGTGCCAATAATTTGCATACTGGATGCCAACTAATATAGTAATAGAAATATAGAACATTTGTGGGGGTTATTTATCAAATTTTTGATATAATGACAAAAAATATGTTAAATTTAGTGAAAAAGTGGTCGAAATCGCTTCGAGTTCAGAATTCACATTGTACATTTTTGTCAATATTTCAAAAATGAAAACTCCCAGAGTAACATTTGACCCCTCAAAATCTTCGCAAGGAACCACTGCATTGGAATATATCATTACTTTGTAATATGGTGGTTGTTTGGGGCACATATTTTGGTAAAGTTCAAAATATGTTCAACCATACCCCCTAATTTTGATATTATAGGTGCTAAAGGGTTAAACATTACTGTATTTGCATCTGTATTACCCAACTAAATTGTTATTTCCTTTTGTCATTCCAGGTAATGTGGTGGTGGTGGTGGTGTTAGTGCTTGCCCAGTATTGCTAGTACAATCGCAATGGAAGAACAAACCAGAGATGAGGCCGAAGTGCCAACTGGAAGACATTGTATTAGTGTAGGCTGCTATGTCTTAAAAATGGCTGTCGTGTTTTTTTTTTGTTAAAAGCAAAATTCCACTTGATTCCTTGTCTTTGGGGTGTCACATGTTCGAAAAAATAGGTTGTTAATTTTTTTAAACGGATTAAGGGTGTCAAATCCAAGATGGCCGCCAAAATATATAAATTCCATTAAAACTGGTATTCTGAACACAGTATGAGGTCCAAATTAATGATAATCTATCTATAATTCCAGTAATCTCTGTGTGTGTGTGTGTGTGTGTGTGTGTGTGTGTGTGTGTGTGTGTGTGTGTGTATGTGTGTATGTCTGTGTGTTTGTCTGTGACCGCTGTTTCTCGACGACCACGGGTCCGATATACTTGAAACTTGCCAGGTATATTGCTGGGGACCTGAGGATGTGCCTTTTCAAGGTTTCATATTAATCGGACAAGTAGTTACCGAGCTATGTCCAAAAAACGATTCAACCAATCAGAGAGCAGCGAGCTATCACGTGTGCCGAACGTGGCGAACAGACTCTGCCTCGGACGGCACATTTGAGAGCGTATTCATTTATTTCACGTTGGCAAACTATGTTGGCGTTAAACTATGTTTTAAAACTAATTAAAACTAATTTGCGATTCATCGTAACTGCGATATGCGACCTTCCGGACAGTCAAATGAGGACGTCACTTCCGGACTTACGGATAGTCATAGTGACGCTGAACGTGGCGAGCAGACGCTGCCTCGGACGGCACATTTGAGAGCGTATTCATTTATTTGACGTTGCAATCTGTGTTGATTGTTGTAAGGTACGATCGATTGTAGTACATACATATTTATATTTTGTACATATTCATTACGGGCACGTCACGGGTACGGGTACGGTACGGGTACGGTACGGGTACGGTACGGGTACGGTTCCGGGTACGGTTCCGGGTACGGTACGGTTACGGGTACGCCACGTACGGGCACGTCCTAGTACCCATAATTTCAATACCAAGGAGTTCAAAAACAATTAATTTCAATATGGCAGTCAAATTCAAATTCAATTTCAATATGGCAGAAGGAAGCGGCATTGACCAGGCTTGGGTCGAAGCTGGACTATATTCTCCAACAACCGTAACGCAAATCCTAAATGGAAAACATCTCTACAGGTCCCTAGAAGCACATACTGTAACATTGCTTGCTCTATACCATCTCCACTTTGACAGGTTCCTAACAAAAGCACCAGAAGAGAAAGTGTTCCTAAGTGAAGCGTCCATTGATTTGGAAAAAGCATATCAGAAAGATATCAGCATGAACACAGGCAACCGTCAAAACCTCAGAGATGCCGTCAGAGAAACCATGACCATGTTCGAATCTAGAGATATCCTCACAAAGTTGGGACAGTTTGAAAGCAATCCAGCACCAATTCAACACTACATCCGTAACTACGTGAGGCAGTTTGAAACTATCCTTCAGTATATTAGAGCTACCAGACAACGGGACCTGCTGCTGCATATGGAAAGCACTGAAGCTCTTATCAAGTACTTCTTTGCTCACGACCACCTGAACTACGCACGTTTGCTCCCTTTGTACCTGTCAACAATGCAGCAAACAGAACAAGTTTTTCCAGATGTCTGGGCAGAACTCCTGAAAGGAAATTTCTGTGTGACGAAGGGGATTGCTGCATTCACTTCAATAGGTCCAGATCACGGAATTGAGCAGGAGAACCGCAAACTCAAGGTCATTGGAGGCATTACTGGAATAACCCAAATTGAGAGAGCTCTAGACCGTTTCTTCCTGATTGCACCTGACTTGTCTAATCTAGTAGAGGAGTTTCAAAGAGAATATGGCATGGAAGGTGCTGATACCAGAGACCAACACCACGAGATCACAGGGGGAAAGTCCACCCGAGTAATGAGAAATTCCGCTAGATTGACAGAGGTATTTCTTGTTCATGGAGACCCATTCGTAACCGATGAGAGTGACCTGTGTAACCTTCTTACCAAGAAAGTAATTGATGAAAAGGTAACAAAGGACATAGTAGACCGCGATGCCATCGGACAACAGTTGTTCCAGACATTTGTCAAAGAACGCCTTACAGAAGGAAAACTTTCAGTGTTGGATCCAATGAAGAGAAAGAACATAGGCACTTTCAAAAGTGCCAACACAGTGAAGAAAGTGAAAGCAGGTGACAAACTCATTAAAGTCAAAGAAGAACGAGGACTCCTACAGAGGTTTATAGTAGCATCAAGAAGCCGTCCAGACCTTGATCTAAAGGACTGTATTGGGAAGTATGAATTTGGAATTGTTCCACGTGCCCTTTTCGCTTCGGATGGGTCACTTCTCCTAGCATATGACAAGGCTAAGGTCCTTCATCATCTTGAAGCGCTAGTTACCAAGGAGCAACCTAGCCCAACAGAAGCCACAAGCGATCCAGCTAATGCCATACCGAGTGTTTCTGGCGACCAAGTATTGAGTGAAAACTCCCAAACTGAAGTACCACCCCAAGCCGAGGCACCTGAAGTACAAGAAGCGCAGCCTGAGCAAGAAGCTTCAACTGACATGTCCGACATGTCTGAGAAATTTAAAGTTGTAGTCATAGATGGCATGGCCCTCGTTAACTCCATCTCCAAGACAGACAAAATGAAAACATGCAGTGATTTTGCCATGTCATTTCTTGAAAAGCTTATCAGGATTGCAGCTAACTACGACGAAGTAAGACTGGTATTTGACAGATACGTCGAAAGTTCTCTGAAAGAGCAAATGAGAAAAAAGAGAACAAAGGGAAACTCGACCTACTATCACATCCAAGATAGTACACTGATCCAGAATATTTCCTTGAAGGACTTCCTTTCAAGTGTCAAAACCAAGGCAGAACTTGTAGAGTATTTAGCTGCAAAGACTCTGGATCACAGCAACAGCTCTGCCAACAAATTGAAGAAGTTCATGGTAACCTTCGGCACTGAGACAAAAGGCAATGTAAGTGTGCCTGATGAATTGGTAAAACACGGTCATGAAGAAGCGGATACGTTACTCTTGCTCCATGCCCTAACAGTTAACGGCGATGTAGAACTTGTAATAGACTCTCCAGATACCGATGTCTTCTTGCTGATGATCCACATGTATCCACAGCTACCTGCTGAGACATATTTCCTTACCGGAAAATTGCAGTCAAACCTATCTTTGAAAAGTTAGGAGTTAACCGCGCCTCAGCTATTCTCGGGTTTCATTCTTTCACAGGATCAGATATGTGTGGCAGGTTCGCCGGCAGGACAAAGGACTGGTGTATGAAGGTGTTCATGTCCTGCGATGATATGATACTGGATTCACTTGCTTCACTTGGCAAATCTGCTGCTACACCCTCTCCAAACGCAATTGACCAACTGGAAAGGTTCGTTTGCTTGTTGTACAGATCCAAAACACACACCAAAGTAAATGCACTACGATGGTACTTGTACTCAAATCGACAGGCCGAGGGAGAGAGTCTGCCTCCAACCTCTGGATCATTGACACCACACATTCTGCGAGCACATTATATTGCAATGATATGGATGCAGGCATGCGAAAGTCAACCGTCCCTTCCTTCTCCCACTGACTACGGATGGAAGTCAGAGGAAAATAGATTTCTTCCGGTGATGTGTTTGAACCCTCCAGCACCAGAGGCCGTGACTAAGCTGGTAAAATGTGGCTGCAAATCAGGATGCAAAGGAAACTCCTGTAGTTGCCGCAGCAATAAACTCCCATGCACAGAGGTCTGTAGCTGTTTGAACTACGGCTGTAGCAACAATGAACAATCAGCTCAGAACATTGTGGGAGATGAACACGAGGACTTGTAAGGTAAAACGGATGATTGTGAGACAGGAATATTTAAATATGGTCAAACAGGAAATTACATTACGCTATCATTGTTATAGCAATGTGGACCTTTGTGTAAAACAGTGGTAGCCATATTGGATTTTCTCACTATTTCTCACTATGGCTGGCATCCACCGATTTCAACGAATCAGTAACATGTTTCCCCAACGGCCTAGCATTACTTATGTGGGCATTACCACCAAAATGGACCTATTTCATCATTCACAATTTGTGTTATCAAGAACATTAAGTTTTTGTACTGTGGTTATTTAAGAAGTGGCGGCCATCTTGGATTTTGATTTTGATTTTGAACTCCTTGGTATTGAAATTATGGGTATTATCATTAATTTGGACCTCATACTGTGTTCAGAATACCAGTTTTAATGGAATTTATATATTTTGGTGGCCATCTTGGATTTGACACCCTTAATCCGTTTAAAAAAATTAACAACCTATTTTTTCGAACATGTGACACCCCAAAGACAAGGAATCAAGTGGAATTTTGCTTTTAACAAAAAAAAAACACGAAATGACATACCAGCCTACACTATATCATTCACAAGGAATTTAACATATTTTTTGTCATTATATCAATATTTTGATAAATAACCCCCACAAATGTTCTATTTTCTATTACTATATTAGTTGGCATCCAGTATGCAAATTATTGGCACTCTGTGGTCCTTAAAAACATATATTTATTCCAATTTTAGCAAATATCACATTTTTTTGGCGAAGCGAAGCAGGCGTATAATAATATTTCGGGTGATAACACAGAGATGGCCGAGAGTTATACACTGCTATCACTTTTTTTTCATATCTAGGGACATATATCTTGCTAAAAATCACAATGAGCCTTACTCCATCTGTATGGTACCGACCAACCCCCTTGGCTCATAGCCTATAGTCAAAGCAAGCGAGTCTAGCATATATGTGCGGGTACGTACCATTCAAGACTACAAGACTACATGTCATAGTAAAATGTCACAGGAGTGGCTCAACGTCGCGGATGTCCCAGGTCTTATAGACGCCCCTCAGTGGTTTAAGCGAGCATCACTCCCGGGTTCAACTTTGGTATATTTTCACTACTTTCTCCCCGCCGTTAGAACTATACTGCCGCTAGGCAGGTCTCAAGCGTGCGTCAGCATTAATTGATTGGGGTACGTCATTCCATGTCAGTCGGTCCACCCGTAGCGGTCGGGGTGGCGAACTATCCTGCCAGCTTGTGTCCAGAAACTACCGGGTACGGCGTCCCCAAGCCCGGAGTCCCCTGCTTCGGAGTAGCCACTGGAGGCAGGTGTCGGAGGGGGCACCTCAGAGCCTTCAGGCAGGGGTGTATGAGACGACGGAAGTGACGGCAGAAGTTCCATAGAGGAAGCTTCGGTAGAGTCCATAGACTCATAGATTGGTTCGTCGATATCCCTATAAGGGTCGATGACCCCACATGGGGCGAGATGGCGTACGGAGACAGTGGACTCGCGTCCATCTGCCGTCATCACACGAGCATGCTCGGGATTAGCCTGGAGTACCTGCACCTTATCCACTAAGGGGTCGTACTTGCTTGTGCGAACCGCTCGTTTGAGATAGGCCGGCCCCGGCTCAGCGAGCCAGCTGGGTAAAGATCGGATACTACCCGAGCTTCTAGGGTGGTGGAACAGTCTTTCGTGAGGAGTCTGGTTGGTGGCCAAACATAGGAGAGCCCTGATCGAGTTCAGAGCCGCAGGTAGCGACCAAGCCCATTTATCGAGGCCCCGGCCGACGGTCCTGAGGCTTAGCATGACGGCCCTCCATATAATCCCATTGAAGCGTTCGATCTGCCCATTCGCCTGGGGTCTGTACGGTGTGGTGTAACTCGAAGTGACATTATTTTGGAGCAAGTAACCTCTCACCTCCTGAGACAGGAACACCGCACCCCGATCGGTATGCACGTAGGCCGGATACCCAAACATAGAAAACAAATTCTGCAGGCACCGTATGGCCGTGGCAGCCGTCATGTCCCCGCACGTGTAAGCAAAAGGGAATCGCGAGTACTCATCAACGATAGTGAGCAGATAACGAGAGTTACTCGACACCGGCAGTGGTCCTTTGAAATCCATCGCCAATCTCTCCCACGGTCTAGTAGCCCTAACCAGCGTCCCCATGGGAGGGTTGTAAAAACGCGGTTTGAGTTCCGCACATATAGCGCAGTCACGGCAGATCCGGCGGATGTCCTCAATCGAGTACGGCAGATTACCACTACGCACAAAATGAGCAAAACGTGCCACCCCTGGATGACACATAGTGTCGTGCAAAGTGCGCAACCCCTCCAAAGTTACGATTCCCGCGCACGTAGCCGGCCTCGATAAGGTGTTGGCGACCAGGTTATCCTTCCCCGGGCGGTATTTGATGGTGTAGCAGAAGTCGGCGAGTTCGATACGCCAGCGAGTGATTTTCTCATTCTTAATACGTTGAGCATGTAAGGTGTCGTACATGAACGCTACGCTTTGTTGGTCCGTGATGATTTGGAAGCATCGTCCGAGTAGGTACGGTCGCCATTGCCGAATCGATTCGACGATCGCGTACGCTTCCTTTTCGACAGACGAATGCCTCCGCTCAGCGGAGGTGAGAGTCCGCGAAAAGAAAGCCACCGGGCGCCCCCCCTGGGAGAGTGTCGCCGCTATCGCATGATCCGAGGCATCACTTTCTAGGACAAAAGATTAGCTCTCGTCGATCGTCGCCACAGCGGCGCCAGCGATGTCGGCCTTAAGGCCCCCGAAGGCTGCCAAGGTGGCTGGGCCCATGGGGAACGTGTCGCAGGCCACAAGGGGGCGGAGCTTCATGGAGAAATTTTGCACCCACTTAGAATAATGGGCGAACAGCACGGGAGCACGCTTCAGCGAAGCACGATCGCTAGGCGGAGCCATATCGAGCAAAGGTCGCAGACGCTCCTTATCCGGAGCGACAGAGCCATGGGTCATGGTGTACCCCAGAAGGTCTATCGTGCGTAGAGAGTAACGACACTTAGCCTCATTCATGGTTAGGCGATACCTCTGCGCGACCTTGAGGAAGCGCTTCAGATTAGCATCATGATGCCCCTGGTCATACCCACAAACCATAAGATTGTCCAGATATACAAAGACATCTGTCAAGTTCTCCTTAGCAATGAGGTCGTCCATAGCCCTCTGAAAACAGGCGACCCCGTTCGTCACCCCAAAAGGTAGTCGGGTGAACTGGTATAACCTTTGACCCGATTCAAAGGCGGTATAGATGCGATCAGCCCTAGAGATGGGGATCTGATGATACGCACTACGCAGATCGAGAGTGCTGTAGACTGAGTACTGGGCCACCTGTCGTACCAGCGCGTCCATCCCCGGAAGGTGGTAGGCGTCCAGCTGTGTAAAGCGATTAATCGTCTGTGAATAGTCGATTACCATGCGTCGGCGATGCGCCTCACTTCGCACCACTAAGACCTGGGCCCGCCACGGTGACCGGCTGGGTTCTATAATACCGTCCTTTAAGAGCTGGGCCGTTTCTTCCGCAATGAATTGCGCGTCTGCTCGGGAATAGCACCGCAATTTTACTGCTACAGGAGTGCAGTCAGTGGTCAGGTTGGGGAACAGCGAAAGCAGCTCAATGTCCATTTTCGCGAGTGAACACACTGCAAGCGTGTCTGTACCACCGAATTCCATTTCCAAACGTCCATGCCGTTTAAGAAAATCGTGTCCTAACAGAATGTCCGCGCATAAAGCAGGTAAAACCATGAGATGTACATCTGGAAACATGCGTCCCTTTATCACGAGTTCAAGTCGACATTCCCCTTTTGTGCTGAGCCTGAGTCCTTGGGAGGCCATAAAGATCCGTCGGGTTGTCCCAAGGACCGGCCATCCATGTTTACGCACCAGTCGTTGATCGATAAAACTATCCGTAGACCCCGTGTCGACTAAAGCCTGTGCAAAAATGCCTTCGACCATGAGCGGAATAATGGCCTGAGCAAGGCCGGATGATCCGGCAGGTATCGAGCCATTCGAGCGAGAAGATCGCGCCTCGCGAGTGGATCCCACACCGGCTGCAGTTTTCCGGTCGTCTGAGCAGCCTCCGGAGGGCACTCGTGCCAAACGCATAGGTGGTCGTTCCAAAGCAGGAGCTTGTAGTCCGTACGAGCTGCCGTCAGATGGCGCTCGTGTCACGTGCGAAGGATCGCAGTCAATTGTAGTTTCATGTGCTGAAGCAAGAGCGTGTAGTTCGTACGAGCTGCCGTCGGATGGCGCTCGTGTCACGTGCAAAGGATCGCAGCCAATTGTAGTTTCATGTGCTGACGCAAGAGCGTGTAGTTTGTACGAGCTGCCGTCGGATGGCGCTCGCGTCACGTGCATTGTTTGCCGTGCCTGAGCAGGAGATCGGCGAGCGTATGAGTTGCCTTCGGAGGGCATTTGGATTCCAGTCAAGGACGGTCGCTCCGCGATCGGTCGCGTTCGCACCACTTGTTTAGGCGGCTTGATGTATCTCACCAAGGTCGAGCGTGCAGCCAGGGTCCCGCGAGGAGGAGGACCGCTCATCAAAGCCGGGTGAGGCGCCCCGCTCTGTGCTCGGTCCGTTGGCTCAGCGATAAGCCCATTCAAGGTCGCGCGAGCTCATGTGCCCCGCGCGGTCTTCCTGCAGACTTTTGCAAAATGTCCATTAGTCGAACACAAATGACATATTGCTTCCCGAGCCGGACATGCCGACGTGGGATGCTGTCGGTTGCCACAGAGGTAACACGTCGCGCTTCGTTCAGGCCTTGGCCTGGCTGCTGTAGCTGCTGCCAGGCCGGAATCCGGGTCCACCTCGGGAGCGGCCAGGGGCTCCGCCGTAGTCGAGTCCGCTCCCGTATCCTCGGCGGTAGCCCTCTCCGGTCGTGCGAGGTGAGAGGTCCCCGCAACGACTCGTGTGTGGTCATAGGCGGTAGATTGTTCCCGGGCCTCAGTGTAGACGTGTGCCACCCGTAGTGCCTTCGCGAACGTCAGGTCAGCTGTCTCCAAAAGTCTTAGCCTCAGAATCGAAGAGCTGATCCCAGAGACAAAAGCGTCTCGGACTAGATCGTCCTGGACTTGCTCGTGTGTACGTACCTCTTGAGTACTGTCCGCAAGTAGGTGTCGCAGCTCCTGGGCGAAGCGATCGATCGACTCAGTGGGCTGTTGACGCCGCGTTGAGAGCAGATACCTGTTGTACACCACGCTCCGTTTCTTAATGTAAATTCGCTTTAGCTCTGCCACGGCGGCATCGTACGTCGTACATCGTGCGATGCTCCTGTAGACGCGGTGGTCTACTTTAGTCTGCAGCACAGACAGTTTCGTTCCAGCGGTGGGAACAGTATCCTGGGCACCGAACTGGTTCTCCAGCGTTTTGAGCCAGTGGGTGAACTCCGAGCCCGAATCCTCAGCTTGTGGGTCGGCGCCGAATGTCGGTACATTGATCATCTTGTGTCCCGCCATTTCCGTAGATCTTAATTGTGATTAAATGTCGTGGAAATAAATCAAGTCCACAACTTTGTCCCATAGGTAGGTTTAATCACAATTAGATCTTTGTCATCATCCTGTAAAAATACAATCATGCAATAGATATCAGGATCTTGGCACCATATAGAAAGGATCGATAATAATAGTCAAAGCAAGCGAGTCTAGCATATATGTGCGGGTACGTACCATTCAAGACTACATGTCATAGTAAAATGTCACAGTGGCTCAGCGTCGCGGATGTCCCAGGTCTTATAGACGCCCCTCAGTGGTTTAAGCGAGCATCACTCCCGGGTTCAACTTTGGTATATTTTCACTACAGGTAGTACTACCCTGGGTGGTTGCTGTCGACAAGCTACTACCTAAATACATAATGGCGAATGTGCAGGATTTGGAGGTGTGAAGAAGCAGCGAGTAGCGAATTTGTGGTTACACATGCTTGTTCTTGTCATGGAGGAGTTGTGAGTCATGAGTAGCCTGGGGCTCATGACAATGGAAAAAGGTGGGGATTGGAAGAGCGGGAAGCTCAATGCCAGGAACGGCTACAGGGAGGGGTAGAAAAGCCCGATAATAATGGGGTCACGTGCAGCCACGTTTGGACACGCAAGGGCGGGGAATCTTAAATTCAAATATAAATGGGAGTTTAACTTGGCGCAGCCTCGAATGGAGTTGGTCCACAGGTTGCGGGATTCGGACCAGAGGAGGCTAAGGAGGTCAGCCTCGTGGGAGATTGTCCCCCTGGGAAATGGAGGTGTGCCAGGCAGCTGGGGAGCTGCCCTGGCAGGATTTTGGATGTGGGGTCTGACCATGTGTGTTGTGGTGACTCGGGCCCCACAGGAAGTCTGTTGGAGTGTGGCATCCCTTCTTCATCGGGGCATTGTCCGAGCAAGTGTCCCCGGCAAGTGGGGTCTCCAGACCCTGAAGGGGGTTGAGACCCCTCAGCAGTTTGAGGTGGTCACCCATGGACACCTGGCATGGTGCATCATGAGGACCACTCGGGAGAGGTGTTGTGGGCCGCACTTTGGTGGCAGCACCACTGTCAGCCAGTAAGGATCTGATGATGTTACCACCCGGGCATGCGGCTTGGCAGCCTCTGCCTGAGGCTCTGGGAGAGCCAGCATATAGTGATCTGCCATGCTGTACTGGTTTATATTTGCGGGTCAATCCGCATGGACTGGGTATAATTACAGCCCACTGGACAACCATTGGATCATCTGTGGAACGTGATGGAGTGATTTGGAAAGGCCCAGTGGGCCACATGACCTTCCACAGATTGTCCGCTGTGATTAATGGCCTCTTGGTGTGGAAAGAGAGCCTTGGGTTTGATGGGCATGGGAGACATGATGAGATTGGCTGCAGCAGCCACTTCTGGTATTGAACATACTCCCCAGTGGAAATTGGACTTGTGTCAAATTTATCTTTCCCCATTGCCACAACTCGCCATGCTTTGTGTTTGGGGGGTATACAGGTGAGTCGGGGAATTGGTATGGGTGATGAGCGAGAGGGGCCACGAGAGCCAAGCTTGTGGATCGGGTGGAAAGGTTTAAAATGTGATATGTTGTGAGTGAAGAATTGTGTTTTGTTTGTGTACCAATGATTAGTGTGTATGCAGGCTATGGCAGGGTATGTACCCAGTAACCTGTTGCAGGTGATGGTGTTTTGAATGGCAGTGTGGGGAGGGAGTGACATTTTGGGTTTTGTGGGCGGTGAAGGTATGTGTCCCCACATGTATGGATCAGGCTCTGGAGGATGGGCGACTACACTCCTCTCCTTCCCCCGAGGTAACTTGTCCCTGGCAAACGGTGGTATCTGAGGTTTGGGGGCCCGTCAGAGGAGGGTCTGGTTTGGGCGACCAACGGGTAGATAGAGAGACCCTTGGCTACCCATGGAAAGGCCAAGAGTGTCTGAGGCCAGGAAAGCCTATGTGTGGAGACCGTCTCCGACGGGACATACAACGAAGGAGCTGTTTGGCTGCCGGCAAATAAATAGTGAGTCAGGACTGCAAGCACCATAGACTGAGGCACCCTCAACATATGGTTTGTGCAGGACCTCCCGCTGCCGAGTTGAGGGCCACACCTGCAGTGTGTAAGGAGTGAAGCCATGGCCTTGCGGAGAATAATGGTTGTTGTGGTGGTTGTTGCTGTGTATGAGGGAATGTTCCACTCTATCCCATGCGACTTGATATGTGCTGTGGAGCACAGCTAGCCTGGAAATTGGATAGGTAGCTTGAAATTGGGTATTTGGGCTCAGCTGACAGCTGGAGCAGGTGACAATGGTGACATCCACTGGGGGGATGTGGTCAAGTAGTGGGGATTGATGATTGGTTAAGTTAAATTGTCTAATAAGGTAGACCTATTTGTGTATTTATTTTTTGAGCCATTCTCCCCCCACCCCAGGACATCGGAGCAAAGAGACAAGAGAGGGAAGAACTTTGTACATGCAATTGTACATATTTGAAATTTATTTGAAACTAAGAGGGTAGCTTGGTAAGGAGAGCAGATAAGTTAGCTACGGCTCGCTTCCCACAGCCCAACCTGATTTATTTTGTTGAGGTTAATTAGATGTGAGTCTGTAAGCGTTAATGCTGGAGCTGTTACCCCTGCATTGAATCTTACAGGAGCTGCGGTCCCAGGGTGAAGATGGGGGGCATGAGGGGAACGAAAAGAAGAGGAAGGGGAGGGGAGTTGTGTTCGTTTATGGGGGTGGGGGGAGAGGGTTAGAGATTACCTTAGAAGACATAGAACTGCATAGAGTAGCTCTCTGTTCCGTGTGCTCAGACAAGCGGGAACAGTCGTGAGAGGATTGTGAGAATTCTGGGGACTATTCGGGGAGAGGAAAGACTGCAAAGGGTTCTGAGGAGATTTGGCGAGCACCAGAGAGTGTTTGAAGGTCACGCTCTGAGAGAAAAACAAGGGAGTGTTGTTCTGAGGAGAAGGGGGAGGGGCCTGGATAGAGCAGATTCAGTGCACTTAAGAGCTTACAGTTTGTGAGGAGAAATGAGAGAGGTGTGAGGAGCTTGTTAAGAATGTGGAGAGCTTTAAGTTTGGTTAAACCGGTTGAGTTTGGTTCAACTTTAAGTTAAGCCTGTTTGGGTTTAGGTTTATAAAAGCTATAAGGTCCTCGTGATTCTCCTCTGTCCGTGCACGCGAGCATGCACCGTTATAATTGAACAGACGCTAGGAGTTAAAGCCTGTTTCAGTCTAACCGTTCAGGGGTTGTGTTAACTGGCCCGTAAACACAACAACACTACATACTACTGTGTTCAAAAAGTATCCGACCTTTATTTTTCGTGCGTAAAAAAAAAGAAGCTAGGGAGGCGTTGATTGGTGCACGTATGTAGGTGATCCTAATGCACACGCGTGAATTTTTTCCCACCTGCAGAAGCTGTCATTCGACGGCAGACCGCCGATGAGTGAGGACATGTAAGCGAGCGCCGTCGGATTTTTGTTTTTGACAAAATGACGGAAAAACTTGAACAATGCTACTGCATCAAATTTTGTGTAAAGCTTGGCGATTCCCAAGTGGAAACGATCCGCAAGATTCAACACCGTTCATTCCATTATGAAGGAGGAATTGGGCTTCAGGAGAATCTCAGCGAAGTTCATACCAAAGCTGATAACGATTGAGCAGAAGCAACTCCGTTTGGAGATCGCACCGGACATGCTGGAGACTGTGAACAGCGATCCCAGCTTCCTCAACACAGTGATCACTGGCGACGAGTCCTGGGTTTATGGGTACGACCCAGAAACCAAGTTGCAGTCATCACAATGGAAGCATCCAACATCCCCGAGGCCAAAAAACACAAAATTTGATGCAGTAGCGTTGTTCAAGTTTTTCCGTCATTTTGTCAAAAACGAAAATCCGACGGCGCTCGCTTACATGTCCTCACTCATCGGCGGTCTGCCGTAGAATGACAGCTTCTGCAGGTGGGAAAAAATTCACGCGTGTGCATTAGGATCGCCTACATACGTGCACCAATCAACGCCTCCCTAGCTTCTTTTTTTTTACGCACGAAAAATAAAGGTCGGATACTTTTTGAACACACTACGTATATTATACGTGACCAGCGTGACTCGGCGCGCTCTGTGCGCCTCACCACTCGTCGTTTCAGAGGGATAGGCATCTTTGACCATTTCGGTGTCTTTTGGGTCTTTTGTGTCTTCATGGTGTTTTGGGTCTTTAGGACCATTTGGGTCTTCAGGGTCTTTTGGATCCTCTGGGCCTTTCAGGGTATTTTGGGTCTGTGAGGTCTTTTGGGTATTTGGTGTCTTAAGGGGCTTTTGTGTCTTAAGGGTCTTTTGTTTCCTCTGGTCTTTAAGAGTCTTTGGGGTATTTTGGTTATTCAGGGTATTTAAGGGTATTTAAGGGTCTTTGGTGGCTTCAAGGTGTTTTGGATCTTCGGGGTGTCTTTGGTATTCCGGGTCTTTTGGGTCTTCCAGGTCTTTTGGGTCTTCCAGGTCTTTTGGGTCTTTTTGGGTCTTTGGGGTGTTTTGGGTCTTCAAGTTGTTTTGGGTCTTCAGGGTCTTTGGTGTCTTCAGGGGATTTTGGGTCTTCAGTGTATTTTGGATCCTCTGGTCCTTTAAGGGTATTTTTGGTCTATGGGGTGTTTTGGGTCTTCCGGGTCTTTTGGGTCTTCGGGGTGTTTTGGGTATTCGGGGTGTTTTGGGTCTTCAGGGTGTTTTGGGTCTTCGGGGTGTTTTGGGTCTTCGGGGTGTTTTGAGCCTCAGGGCCTTGAAGGGTATTTTGGGTCTTTGGGGTGTTTTGGGTCTTCGGGGTCTTTGGGGTCTTGGTGGTCTGAAGGGTCTTGGGGGAATTAAAGGGTCGTCAAAGGTCTGAGGGCCCTCAGCAGTCTTAACGCTTAAGTTAAGAGGGTTAATGTAGAGGTTGTTAATTTTACTTGAAGAAGAAGAAGACGTTTTCATCGCATATAAACATAACGACATAATGACATAACCATATATACGTTTGCTCTATCAAAATAAGATTTCAATAAAAGCCACATCACTGTTCATATCGGTAAATATTATTCCATCGTGTTTGGAAAAACTGGAAAATTGGGAAAAAATTGGATAAACAATACAGCCTATTTTACTCCAGGGGTCCCAGGATTACCCACCCAAAAACGGATTGGTTCAGCCGTTTTTGCGGGACCTGGGAACGTAGGGACAGACGGACATTTGGTGAATTATAGTAAGATACTCGTATAAAGTCCGTCAAAAATGAAGAGTTGGAACAGTTTTTGATGGTACAGCCGCGTGAGTCTGACAAAGTCTGAAGTCTGGGCCAATGCGAGGTGTGCTTATATCATCTTTATTTATTAGACATCACACAGACGTAAATGAACACTCGTTTTACTCTGCGCACTTTGCACATCACGTGCAGCAAATTTCACCTCCCTGCGCCGTGTATTTGTTGCGATTACAAAAGAACTGCTTCCGTACACCGACCTTGAGGCTCAGTTTGCGAGCTACCGTCTACAATTCCAATGTAAGAGACATAACTACTCTTATTTTGGGTCATCGGAGTCGTTGGGATATTTTGTGTCCTTGGGGTCTTATGGGTCCTCTGGGTTATTTGGGTCTTTTTGCTTCTTCTTCCTCTGTATATTTTATACGTGACATTTTATACAACTATACACACACACACACACACACACACACACGTTTCTCTACCTCCTCCAACCATAAAGCCATTTGTGTGTTTGGCATTTTAGACGAGATGGATTTATGAAAAAGGCCATGTATAAGCTTATAGGTCCATTTTGGGGTAAAGTTGTAAAGTTAAAGTAAAAGAGCTGCATGTATATACATGATATATAAATGCTTGTTCAAAGAAATTGTCCAAAAATTGCAATTTGGCGGCCATTTTGTTTATGCTAATTGGAAGATCAAAAACTCAAAATTCCGCTTGGGAACCGGGTTACTCGAATTCAGCATACCCTAGTTATGTTTAAAAGTGAGGTTCCCAACTTTTACCCAAAACGGCACCCAACATTGACATTTCTCAGAAATCCGTCTAGTCTACTTTGTGTTTATCAATTTGTTCCCTCATCCATTCTCCCAGTCCCATCGTTGTAGGTTCCTTTGCTTTATTCCAGTTTATTCTTTTGTTTTCTCTATAATTTGGTCCCTTTGTAAGTAATGCACGTAATCTTTTATCTTTCACTATTCTGAGATCACCTGTGATGACGTGTTTATGACGTGGATCTTTGAATGCGGAATGTTCACAATTACAATGATGTGTGTTATTTAACCATTCCTCCACATCTATACATTGTACAGTTTCCTTGTAGTTGAAGATCTTTCCCCGAATTGAATTCCCCAAAGTGTACACAACTCCTGGCCGCTCTCTCTGTTGTATTGTTTCTGGAAGTTTACTCCACACTTCCTTATGTTGAAGTATTTTCTCGATATTTACCATTTCCACCCCTTTGTTATCAAACATAATTTTGATGATATCATTGTCTTCTCTACGATCCACTTTTTTAGGTTTCTCTTTGTGCGTTTTATGATCAATCATGTCCAGAATTGCTCCCAAGTGTTGGATTGGGAGTTCCTCTCGGTCGTCCTCTTCCATTGATCTGTTCACGATTTGCCAAACTTCTTTCAGTTGTTTTTTTTTTAAGGTATTGATCTTAATTCTGCTGCTGTTAAGTAATGTGCAGATATTTAAGATCGACCACTCATTTAGGATTTGTTGTGGTGTGTCTATAATTGGACATTTACGTCCATAGTTATGTCCTCTCTGATCGCCATTTGAGAGCGCACACCCAAACTACCATTACAACACACACACACACACACACACACACACACACACACACCGCCAGGCCCTGCCTCGTGCTGATAAGCAGTCTTGTGAGCGCCCATTGTGCTTACTCTGCACTAACAGGCCTCCCTCCCTATCTGCTGGACTCAATCACTCCACCCCGAGCTGCACTCAGCAGTCCCAACGGCTCTGTCCTGCTTTGAGACCCGACAATGTCGTCACCCACAGAGGCACACAGCCACTATCACCTCCAAGCTATCTAATCTAGCCTGGGTTCGAATCATGGCGCAGGTATAAACGCAAACTGTCATATCTCGGTGTTTCACAGGTAAGGTGATTCATCAGTGTGTGTGCCGTCCCTCGGATGGACGTTAAACGGACGTTGTCTCCACCGACATTAGTTGGTGGACGTTGAAGATGTCATACTGTCCTTAGCCAAGAGTAGGCGAGCTATGAACAAATAACCAAATTCCTGTTTTATATCTACAGTTGACATCAACGGCACAGCTGCCCCTCCTCCCCTCGTAAAAGATGCGACCAGAAACCACGTGGTGCAAACAGCACAGCATATAAAAGAAGAAGAAGTCGTTTCCCTGACTGCAATGCACTCAGCACTCACCCCTCTATCTGGGTTTGGGACCCAACATTCACGCTACTCCTCTCTGGCTACACTCACCACTCACCACTCTGTCCAGGTTCAAGATGCAATAATCACTCCTCCCCGGCTGCTTCTGCTTCACTATAGTTATGTATGTATTTGTTTAAGACCTCTACACATCAGCCAAAATTACTCCTCCACCCAGCTTTGAAACCCAAGAATCACTCTACTCCGGCTACATCTTCACCACTTTGTCCCGGTTTGAAAATTGAAACCGTTGACTCATCGCACCACGTGATCCAGCCGGTGGAAATGTTAATTTGGACGAACAATTGCCATTGACAACTGGAACGACACTCGGTGAAGCGCACACCCCGCCAGGTTGAACACTCGGTGATGCGCACACACCGCCAGGTTGAACACTCGGTGATGCGCACACACCGCCAGGTTGACCACTCGGTGAAGCGCACAACCCCGCCAGGTTGAACACTCGGTGAAGCGCACACCCCGCCAGGTTGAACACTCGGTGAAGCGCACACCCCGCCAGGTTGAACACTCGGTGAAGCGCACACCCCGCTAGGTTGAACACTCGGTGAAGCGCACACCCCGCCAGGTTTAACACTCGGTGAAGCGCACAGCCTAACTAGGTTGAACACTCGGTGAAGCGCACACCCCGCCAGGTTGAACACTCGGTGAAGCGCACACCCCGCCAGGTTTAACACTCGGTGAAGCGCACAGCCTAACTAGGTTGAACACTCGGTGAAGCGCACAGCCTAACTAGGTTGAACACTCGGTGAATCGCACAGCCTAACTAGGTTGAACACTCGGTGAAGCGCACACCTCCGCCAGGTTGAACAGTATCGGGCCACATTTACAAAATGCGTTTAAGAACTAAAAGTGTGGTTCAGGCCTTGTAGCAAGACTTAGGCAAAAATGGTGTACAGTCGTTACCCTGCGCTCGCGAAGGGAAAAGTGGGGTTAAGCATTCAAGTGCGTACGTGTGTGCCGTAAGTGTCTGCATTTTAAAAATCCATTTTCTCGGCAACCGTTGGTCCGATTGACACGAAAATTTACCATGAAGCGCCTCCACCTGTATAATATTTTTATTCATAAATATGACGTCATAGGTCACGTGGTACGGACGCAATCACGGGAAAACTTTACACCTCTATATCTCCCAAACCACTCAAAGGAAAAAATTGAAACATGGCTTATTGTCAAGTACTCACCATGGGGAATAAGATATGCTGATGGTGATGTCATCGGTGCCTTAATTATGACGTCATAATTCCACGAGTACAACGCTTGATCTAATCAGTATGAATAACACAAAATTCCACTGCAACTGTTAGACCGATGGACACGAATTTTTCAGAATATGTGCGGCTCCTCCTGTTGAATTTTTTAGTGATAAATATAACGCCATAGGTCACATGGTACAGACGCCATCTTGGAAAAAATCGAAAAAAGTTGCACCTCTATATCTCTGAAACCGCTCCATGGAAAAAATTTAAACATGGCTCATTGTCAAGTCGTCCCTTTGGGGAATAAGATATGTTAATGATGTCATCTGTGCCGTTGTTATGACGTCATAATTCAACAAGTGCAACACGTATCCGATCATTGCGAAAAAAAATTCTCAGCAACTGTTGCTCTGATGGGCACATTTTCACCATAGGAGCGCCTCCTCATGTAGAATATTTTAATGATAATCATGACGTCATAGGTCATGTGGTACAGGCGCCATCTTGGAAAAACTTTGCATCTCGAAATCTCTGAAATCACTCCATGGACAAAATTGAGAGCTGGCTCATTGTCAACTACTCCCCATGGGGAATAAGATAAGTTAATGATGATGTCATCGGTGCCTTCGTTATGACGTCATAATCCGACAAATACAACACTTATCCATCCGATAATTATGATTTTTTTTCAGCAAATGTTGGTGTGATGGACACAAAATTTTCGCCATAGGAGCGCCTCCTCCTTTAGAATATTTTAATGATAATCATGACGTCATAGGTCATGTCGTATAGGCACTATCTTGGAAAAACCGAAAAATGTTGCACCTCTATATCTCCAAAACCACTGCTTGTAAAAAATTGAAACATGGCTCATTGTAAAGAACTCCATATGGGGAATAGATGTTGTTAACGATGACGTCATTGGTGCCATAATTATGACGGCATAATTCGACAGGCACACACTTATTCTGATCAGTTTGAAATGTATTGAGCATGATCTATGCATCAATTATATTAGAGAATATAAATTTATGATGTCATCACTCACGTGGTCTGGCAGCCATATTGGATCAAAGAAAAACAATATTCAAAAACAGAAGAGTTGGCTCACAACAAGTTTACTGCGCAGGGTAAGTATTCTATGAATACCATCTAGTTACAACTGTAGTTGTACTCTCGTATACTTCCAACTTCCTGGAAGTTTAGGTTAATTTAAGAATAACGATATGGAAGGAGTGGCAAAACGTCACAAGATTTGCATACATAACAAATAGATAGGCACTAATTAATTTTATACTTTGTATACTGTACAACCCAAAGATAAAACATAATAGATGTTTCAATAAACATCATCGACCACTTCAGTCCAGATTACGCAGAGTGATATACATGTGAGAACCATAGTTCAGCTACCGAGATTGTACACATTTACATATTGTCTTTTGCATGGTCAATGGTTGGAAGGATGCGGATGTACTTAGGAGAAGGAGGGATGGATGGATCTCTCAAAGTAATCATGCCGTTGGCTGCTGAATCGAATGCAAGATGACCTGGATAAACCTACGATGAGGAGCAATCCACTGAATCCCTTCCAACAATTGTCTGTTGTGCTTTGATTCTCTGCAAGTGCATCATTTCAATTGGATGTTGAAGATATGGGCGGAGTTTCACAGGCTAATCGTCTGTTTATCTCCCTTCGTAAATAGCTGTTTAGAGGTGCATTTTGCTGTGCACCACTAGGATGTATTTAACTTGATGTGAACACAATAAACGAATTGCAATACAACTGGAGATCAGACGTGCGCAGTATTTCATAGAGCACAAAATGAACAGCCAACGAGAGGCGCCAAAACCACCGGAACATACACACACGGAACACACGGACCACACGCACACGAAACACACGGAACACACGCACACAGATCACATCAAACACATGCACACAGACCACACAGAACACATGCACATGGAACACACACACATGGAACACACACACATGGAACACACACACATGGAACACACAAACACGCAGCACATGGAACACACGCACATGGAACACACGGAACACACGCACATGGAACACACACACATGGAACACACATACACACACACACAGACACACACACACACACGGAACACACTCACACAGAACACACTCACACAGAACACATGGAACACACGCACACGGAACACACACACAGGGAACACACTCACAGGGAACACACGCACAGGGAACACACGCACAGGGAACACACGCACAGGGAACACACGCACAGGGAACACACGCACAGGGAACACACGCACTCGGAAGACAGGGAACACACACACAGGGAACAAATGCACGCAGAACACATGCACACGGAAGACACGGAACACACACACACACACACACACACACACACACACACACACACACACACACACACACACACACATGGAACACACACACACGGAACACATGGAACACACAAACACGGAACACACACACACGGAACACACACACATGGAACACAAGCACAAGCACACGCACATGGAACACACACGCACATGGAACACACACGCGGAACACATACATACGCACAGGGAACACACAAAACACGTGCACACGGAACGAACACACACACACACACACACACACACACACACACACACACACACACACACACATGGAACACACACACACACACACACACTCACGGAACACACAGAACACACGCACATGCACACACACACACACGCACACGGAACACATGCACACGGAACACATGCACATGGAACACACGCACAGGGAACACATGCACAGGGAACACATGCACAGGGAACACATGCACAGGGAACACATGCACAGGGAACACACACACACACGCTCACAGAACACAAACACACGGAACACACGCACACGGAACACACGCACACACACACACACACACACACACACATTAAACACACGCACAGGGAACACACGCACAGGGAACACACGCACAGGGAACACACGCACACGCAACACACACACAGAACACATGCACACAGAACACACGCTCCACTCACAGAGGGTCATTAAAAATATCATGGCGGTGCACGTACAACTAGAAATATCATGAACCTCCACCTGGTGAACAGTTTACTTTTGTATCCACTGAAAGGCCGGATCTGGATTCGGACCTGAACCAAAATCGAATCGGCTTCTTCTTGTCATTTAACCAACTCATCCACCAAGTTTCGTCCAAATCCGTCCACAACTTTTTGAGATATCCTGTCTGCTATGAATCATTTTTGCCTGATCTCCCAATGGTGAAGAATCACTTTAACAAAATTGTCACATCCGGATCCGCATTAGGATCTTCACCGCAATTTTATCAATTCTTCCTTGTCACGCACCCAACATGTCCACCAAATCTCGTCCGAATTCGTCCATAATTTTTTGAGATATCGTGCTAACAGACAGACAGACAGACAGACAGGGGTGACACACAACCTTGGTCCACCTTTGGTGCCG
Organism: Myxine glutinosa; assembly: GCF_964187855.1. Lineage (NCBI taxonomy): Eukaryota > Metazoa > Chordata > Myxini > Myxiniformes > Myxinidae > Myxine > Myxine glutinosa. The sequence continues at coordinate 192,140,895 of NC_136266.1, forward strand.
CAGGTAATAAATTGCGTCAAAAATTGTGACACAGGGAACAAAAAAATGGACATTCGGGTAATTTTTTTTCTTTCAAAGCGTCATTTTGCAAACTCAGAAGCCATATTAAAATGCGCTATCGTGTATACTGTATATAAAAATACCATATAGTGTATACTGTATATTAAAATGCCCTATCGTGCATACTGTATATTAAAATGCCCTATAGTGTATACTGTATATTAAAATGCCCCATAGTGTATGCTGTATATTAAAATGCCCCCATAGTGTATACTGTATATAAAAATGCCCTATCGTGCATACTGTATATTAAAATGCCCGATAGTGTATACTGTATATTAAAATGCCCCATAGTGTATACTGTATATTAAAATGCCCTGTAGTGTATACTGTATATTAAAATGCCCTATAGTGTATACTGTATATAAAAATACCATATAGTGTATACTGTATATTAAAATGCCCTATAGTTTATACAATATATAAAAACACCATATAGTGTATACTGTATATTAAAATGCCCCATAGTGTATACTGTGTATTAAAATGCCCTGTAGTTTATACTGAATATTAATATGCCCTATAGTGTATACTGTAAATTAAAATGCCCTATCGTGCATACTGCATATTAAAATGCCCTGTAGTTTATACTGCATATTAAAATGCCCTATTTTTTTTTATTTTTTTTTTGTTGTTTACTGAATCGAGGCTCGTGAAAGAGCTAACATTTACTTCACAAACAAATCGACCAGACAAACAAAATATATAAAAAGAGGGAGCGGAAGACAAGATGGGGAGAGAAGGGGAAGCACACAAACACAACATTTGAGAGCAGGGAGATGTGTGGAAGGGAGAGGGCTTGGGGGGAGGAGGCGTGGGAAGGGGGGGCGGGGGGGAGGGAGAAGTATAAAACACAAGGACACCAAGGACTTCCAGGACAGAAGTTGGTATTTCAAAAAAGTGGAATTGGGGTGAAATTAGCGGGGGTAGAAAAGATAAAGGTTTTGGATGGGGGAAGATAAGAGATGGTGGTGAACAGCGGTTTTAAAGACCTGGAGGCTGGAGTGGGATTGAAGAGAGTGAGGGAGTTTGTTCCAGAGGCAGGAGAAAAGAGGAATGAAGGAGTGAAGGTGAGCAGAGAATCTTGATTTTGGCAGTTTGATCACAAGAGGGTTGCAGGCAGATCTTGTGCGACCTGTAGGAATATTTGCGGGACAGAGCCCAGAGAGAGCTGGGGGGGGGGGGGCAAGGCCAGAGAGGAGTCGGTAGAAGACGGAAAGACCACCAACCTGCCTGCGGTGAGTGAGTGAGAGGCCCTTGGATTTAGCTTCATCGCGGGAGATTCCAATGATTCTGAATGCTTTGGTTTAAACAGCGTGAAGACGAGCTAGGTGTGAGGCAGGAGCACCAGCCCAGAGGGGAGAGCGGTATTCCATTAAGCTGCGGATGAAAGCCTTGTATGTGGTGAGGAGCTCAGGTGTGCCAAGGAAGGACTTCGCACGACGGAGGATGCCCAGTCGGCGACTGGCTTTGGAGGCCAGATTTGAAATGTGGTTTTCCCAGGAAAGATCATGGCAGATAGAGAGACCCAAAAGCTTGAGTGACAGAACTTCTTGGAGAGGATTATTCAGAAAGTGGATGGGAGGGTTGTCCAGTCGGGCTTTTCAGAGAGACATCGTAAGAGTGTGAGATTTGTCAGGATTGAAAGACATGTTCCACTTGTTTGCCCAGTCTGTGATTTTGTCCAGGTCTGCAGAGAGTGAGGAGGCTGCAGACTGCCGATCTGAGGGATGAAGAATGGAGCGACAGAGAGTAGAGTCATCAGCAAAGAGATACAGAGGATTTTCAAGAGAGTCAGAGAGATCATTGATGAAGACCAGAAAAAGCACAGGCCCCAGAACACTGCCTTGTGGAACTCCAGCCTGAACAGGAAGAGGAGATGAGAGAAACCCATTCAGGGCCACACGTTGACTACGACTAGAGAGGAAGTCCGCCAGCCATGCGTGGAGATTTCCATGGATACCAAAAGAGGAGAGTTTGGTGAGCAGAGCGGGGTGCCTATAGCATATACTGTACATTAAAATGCCCCATAGTGCATACTGTGTATTAAAATGCCCTGTAGTTTATACTGCATATTAAAATGCCCCATAGTGTATACTGTACATTAAAATGCCCTATAGTGCATACTGTATATTAAAATGCCCTGTAGTTTATACTGAATATGAAAATGCCCCATAGTGTATACTGTACATTAAAATGCCCTCTCGTGCATACTGTATATTAAAATGCCCTGTAGTTTATACTGCATATTAAAATGCCTTGTAGTTTATACTGCATATTAAAATGCCCTATAGTGTATACTGCATATTAAAATGCCCTGTAGTTTATACTGCATATTAAAATGCCTTGTAGTTTATACTGCATATTAAAATGCCCTATAGTGTATACTGCATATTAAAATGCCCTATAGTTTATATCGGTGTGTATGTAACTATTGGTGTGTCTCTAATAGTATTGTTATGAATTTGGTAATGCAACATCTAGAGCTAGGTAGATCTGAATAGGTAGGTATTCGGCTGTCGTGACAGGGACTCTACATGTAATAAGTTATTGATGTTCAGGCGGTTGTCGGGGTAAGATGTATGAGTGTGGATCTACCTGGAGATTCGAGTGTTAAATAGTGAGGGATTAAAGGTAACGCCCCTGTGAGTCTCACCTAGTAGTCAAACCTTTGTCCATTATGGCACTGCAAACCACATAAACATTAGTTAGGTCCTTAGCGCCACATTAAATAATCCCCTTTCCCTGACAAGGACTTCGTATTAAATTGACAGGAAACCAGGTCAAAAACACCACCACAATTGGCCGCCACCGTGTACACCTCCAAAGGCCTACAAACCTGGCCGGCACGTGTTATGCCAGGACCGCGGGGTCACGGACGGGAGATGTCAGGAGTCGCGGGAGGCTTTGATTGGCTGAGGAGTGCGCCAATGTGACGTCATCGGCCACCAATATAGGCGACGGTCGGACGCCATTTTCGGCAGTTAGTTCGCCAGTTCAAGTTGAGCGGTGGTGGAGAGTTGGAGGCGACGGTCGGACGCCATTTCAAGAGTTGAGTTGAGTTCGGGCAGACGCAGGCAGGCACCAGAGAGTTGAGCGGTGGTGGAGAGTTGGAGAGGACACGCCATTCCAGTCGCAGTTCGAGTGCAGTTCGGGTTGTAGGGAGTCGCAGGAGACACACGAGAGCACACCCAGTTGGCACTGAGCAGTTCGTTGGCACTTGGCTGCCAGCACTCCCGCGTCGAGTCGAGTGGAGTTGAAAGGAGTCCTTCCTGTCCCTGGTCAAGTGGAGCCGCTGGCCTGCGTCGGACGCGTGGTGCTTGGAGCGAGGGGCCTCGTGGTGTGCGATCGGGCCGGAAGGAGCGGTGCTGGACACCAACAATACAAGACGACAAAGACAGATAAGCCCGATCTCCGCGTATATTTTGAACGACGGGACGTGTTATTTTCGTGATTAATCTCCCTCGTTTGTGTTTGCTGTCAGTCGTGTGGGGACGTCCCGATTTAGGTTTATTAGAGTTATTAGATTTACCGGCGGGCTTTTTCACTGGCTTTACTTTTCCTAATAAACCCTTATATTACTTTTTGTACATAATATCTGAACGCAGTTTTCCTGGGTGTTGATTTTAATAGATAAGGTTGCGGAGCCTTCGCTGCGTCCCGCCATTCCGCGCGTTGGTGTTGAACTTGAGTCCGCCATTGAGTGTTCGCCTCGGGAGTTAAAGTCTCGCAAATCGGGCATCCGTAACTGTGGTGTTAACCACGGTTACGCGACAAGTGGTGTCAGGAGTGTAGGATTTGAACCCGTCGGACAAATTTTTTGTCCGCGGCGAGACATCGACACGGTCGGACAAATTTTTTTGTCCGCGGGGAGACATCGACACGGTCGGGCGTACATTGCGCCCGACGTTCGAACGCAAAATTTTTATAGTCGAGGCGGAGAAATTTAATAATCAATCGGGCAAACGGAGCGCGATATCGTGTCTTCGTCAAATTTAAATTGTTTCAGGAATTATTAAAATAAATACGCGCGCGGGAAACAATCTTCCGGAAAGCGGATGTCGGAGGTCGACGAGATGGAAGTACGCAGCGAGGCCTCCGTCAGCGTCGGGAGTGAGCCGGAAATAGGGGAATTAGATGCAGAGGTGAGCCTTGGAACCTCCCTCGTCCCGAGCACCAACTTATCCCCCTCCCCTACCGGGGAGTCGGGAACAAATGGGACGGCCCCTAGAGACTACCAGGCTTTAATGAAATTTTTAAAGGAATTAGTGGGAGAAACGAAAAGTGGATTGGAGGATAAACTTGATGGGCTGGCAAACAAAATGAAGGAAATGAGTGATCGATGGAGTATTAAAATTGATGGGCTGGCAAACAAAATGGGGGATGATGGGGAGACCGCAGGTGCACAGGTGGATGGGGAATGTGTACAGGTAGATGGGGAATGCCTGCAGGTAAACGTGGAGTGTCCACAGGTGAGCGGGGAAGGAAATTTGGAATGTGAGAGTTGTAATGGGGAATGTTTCCCACATTCTGGCCTGGTTGTTTATCGGGACCGTGTGGATGTCACAACACCCCAACCGGGGGATGAATTTGGAATTGTGCAGCACCAGGGCGGTGGTGCGGAGCAAGAGGGGGTAGAGTTTATGGGGGTCCATGCGATAGAGCCGGACCGGGTATTTATTGGGGATATTGATCAAAGCCTGGCGGGGCCAGGAATGATTTCTAATGATGAGGATGAGTTGATCCAGCGGCTGGAGACCTGTGACAGTCCCATGGAGGTAGAGCTTGTTCAGGCCCAAAGGAGTCTGGGGGAAGAGGTGAGTTGGTCCAAGGAGGTGGTTGGAATGACCGAGGGGACGCTCACTGTACACTGCTATTTGGAAACAGAGGCTCCAAAATTGGACAACCAGTTGGGGGAGTGTGTTGGCTCCGGGCTGGATTTGGATCTTGGAGGATCGGGAGATAGAGCTTCTGGAGATTTGGTCCCTGTAAGGAATTTGGATCAACTGCAGGGAGGGGCAGAACAACCGGTGGTAGAGGTTGTTCCCTGCAGCTGCGGGTTGGCAATGGGAATGAAAATTTGTAAAATAAAATGTAAAATAAAATTACAATGGGAAATTGATTTGGAGCAGCCATGGTGGGGATTGGTCCCCGGGCTGCGGGATTTGGACATGGAGAGGTCATGGGTGATGGCCTCGGGCAAAAGTTGCCCCTTTCAAAATTTGGGTATGCCGGCCAGCTGGGGGGCTGTGATGGCGAGATTTGGACGTGGGGTCCAGCCTTGGGTGTCGAGGTACGACCTGGGTCCCACGGGGGGTCTGGTGGAGTGTGGCGTCCCTTGTCCGTCGGGGCGCCGTCCGAGCTGGTGGCTCGGGCCGGCAGGGTCACCGGACCCTGGTGGGGGTTAAGACCTCCAGGGAGGTCCGAGGTGGTTTCTCAAGCCTGGGATGGCAAATATTGAGGACCACTAGGGGGAGGTGTTGTGGGTCGCGCTTTGGTGGTGGCACTACGGACGGCCAACTTGGGATTGATGTGGTGACCACCTGGGCATGCGGCCTGGCACTCTCCTCCAGGGACTCTGGGACAACCAGCATGTGGTGACCTGGCATGGTGGTTGGTCTATGGACGCGGGTCAAACCGAATGGACAGGGATGGAGATAGTCTGCCGGACAACCATTGGGGCATCTGTGGAACGTGATGGTGTGAGTGACCTTCCACAGATGCTCCGTTATGATTTATGGACTCTCGGGTTGGGAAGAGAGCCATGGGGATGTGAATCGGGAGATGTGTAACGAGCCGAGCATATGGGCCATGCTCGGCTGGCATGTGTATGGCAAAGCATCCTTCTTTGGTGAGGTTAGTAAAAGGTGACAAATGTTTGGCATGGGTAATCTGTGGGTTAGATGCAAATTTAAGGGTGGATTTTGAAATGTCATGGTGGGCACTGTACAGTGACGCCATTATTGATTCAGGTGTGTAGACCAAAGTGTTGGAGGCTGTGATTAAATTAATAGGGTAGCAAGACACAGCTTTCAACTGGTTGCGAGGGCAACTGTGCTGATATTTGGGATGCGGGATGATGGGGATGTAGTTGTGTAGCCTGAGGGTCAACGTGGTGCTGTGCGTGTCCGAGGTGTGTGGACCATGTCTTCTGGGTGGGTCTCCTGGTGGAGCATGGCTGTTGACTGGACCTTGGTGTGGTCAAGTGTGGGTGAGCACTGGGGGGCTGCAGTTCTGTAGTCGGACTGGGGGATGATGGGGAGGTGCAGGGGACGTGGCTGTAGGGATGCCACGCACTGCGACCGTGCCCCCCAGGGCCGAGGTTGTGTGTGCGGTAGTGTGTGTTGTGGCAGCAAGTGCTCACCACATTGGCCAGCTGGGGCTGCTGCAGCTGTGTTCCTCGCAGGGGGGCCGAAGGATGGATGGTGGGTCGCACCCTTATGGACACTCATGGGCCATGTTGGCGTTTTGACTGCTCACCTTGTCCCGGTGACCCTTGCACGGTAGAGGTGCAGAGCTGTCGTGGCCATAGGTAGTTGTGTAGTGATGATCACCGTTGGATGCGGATCCACATACCTGCCAGTGCAGTGGGGACAAAAGAGAAATTTGGAAGGATTTGGTAGGCCCAATGTGAAATTTTGGGAATTGTATGGGTGGATTGCACTTTGAACCTGACCAACCTGCAACTACCTGCACTTGAGGTGAGTGTTTTAAGGAGTACTGTCCCAGGCTTCAGGATTTGCTTTGGGAAATTGGGGACATGTAATTTGGAGTTGGGAGGTGAGAGCGAGTGATGACATGGCCGGTGAGGGGATGGAATGGGAGCCACAGTGTCTTGTGGGTGGCGTATGTTTTTGTGTTGTGGTTAGGTGTTTTGATGTGGTCGTGAGAGTGGAACCTGGAGAGTGAGTGATGATTATTGGAGATAATGAGGGGCGATAATTGTGCTTTTTGGAAATGTGCTAATGGAAATGTGTAAGGATTCAATGATTCGAACTGTGAATGGGATTTCACATTGGCAGGCCATGGCAAGCCTTGTAACACCTTTTACACCATCTATGAATTGTACTGAATTGTGCTGAGTTGTGTGGAGAATTGAATGGCAGCGGGGGAGGAAGTGTGTTTTGGGGTCTTGTGGGTGGGGAAGGTGTGTGTGTCCGCAGGTACAGAGCAAGCTCTGAGGAGCGATGCCTGCGGGCCCCCCTCTGCGGCAATTACCCCTGGCAGCCGGTGGTAACTGGAAATTGGAGCTCGTCGGTGGAGGGTCTGGTTGGGCGCCGCGGGGTGAGGAAGTCCCCCGGTGACCCGTGTTGCTGCGCGAAAGCAGGAGGCAAAGGAGCCTGGTGTGTGTGGAGACCCTCACCGGCGAGGTAACGGCGGAAAGGGGCTGTTGGGCTGTCATGGGGCCAAGAGGTAAAGGGGGGGGGGCAATGAACTTGTAAGTCGGTTGACTTGTTTTTGGGACTGCGGGCACCACAGCCTGATGCGCCCCCACCATCTTTTTGTGCGGTACCTCCCCGCTGCCTAGTTGAGGAATGCACACACACGTGAATGACATCAATGCCATGGTCCTGCAGGGGGGTGTATTGAAGAAGAACCTTATTGATTTTTGAAATGCCTTGATGACCTATGGAATGAGAATGAGTGGTTAAGGGGTCTGTGTAGCATGAATGTGGGCGAAATCCACCGAGCCGTGTCACTCACCTGTAACATCTGGACAGGGCCGTGGAAAATTTAGGGGGATGCATTGGGGATGGCCCCGCAGGTAAGGTTGTGTCTTGTGGCATCCACCGGGGGACGCGGTCTGTAGACCGGGGTATGTACAAAGGTTAGAGTTTTGAGTTTTGGAAAGATGGTTAAGTTTTGTGGTTAAGTTAGTGTTGTGTGTTGTTGTTTCCTCCCTCCACAGGAACAACGAAGAAGATGTACATACTTGCATGATGGTTAAGGGGTTCAGCATGTTAAGGAAGTGTAGGTAGGTAGTCCGACTCACTTCCCACAGCCCTTCCTGATTTATTTCATAGGTTAATTAAGTGTGTGACAGTAAGTGTTAAGGCTGGAATGGTAGCCCTGCGGTGAACCTTGCAGGAGCTACGGTTCCAGGGGGGGGGCTGTGTTATGAATTTGGTAATGCAACATCTAGAGCTAGGTAGATCTGAATAGGTAGGTATTCGGCTGTCGTGACAGGGACTCTACATGTAATAAGTTATTGATGTTCAGGCGGTTGTCGGGGTAAGATGTATGAGTGTGGATCTACCTGGAGATTCGAGTGTTAAATAGTGAGGGATTAAAGGTAACGCCCCTGTGAGTCTCACCTAGTAGTCAAACCTTTGTCCATTATGGCACTGCAAACCACATAAACATTAGTTAGGTCCTTAGCGCCACATTAAATAATCCCCTTTCCCTGACAAGGACTTCGTATTAAATTGACAGGAAACCAGGTCAAAAACACCACCACAATTGGCCGCCACCGTGTACACCTCCAAAGGCCTACAAACCTGGCCGGCACGTGTTATGCCAGGACCGCGGGGTCACGGACGGGAGATGTCAGGAGTCGCGGGAGGCTTTGATTGGCTGAGGAGTGCGCCAATGTGACGTCATCGGCCACCAATATAGGCGACGGTCGGACGCCATTTTCGGCAGTTAGTTCGCCAGTTCAAGTTGAGCGGTGGTGGAGAGTTGGAGGCGACGGTCGGACGCCATTTCAAGAGTTGAGTTGAGTTCGGGCAGACGCAGGCAGGCACCAGAGAGTTGAGCGGTGGTGGAGAGTTGGAGAGGACACGCCATTCCAGTCGCAGTTCGAGTGCAGTTCGGGTTGTAGGGAGTCGCAGGAGACACACGAGAGCACACCCAGTTGGCACTGAGCAGTTCGTTGGCACTTGGCTGCCAGCACTCCCGCGTCGAGTCGAGTGGAGTTGAAAGGAGTCCTTCCTGTCCCTGGTCAAGTGGAGCCGCTGGCCTGCGTCGGACGCGTGGTGCTTGGAGCGAGGGGCCTCGTGGTGTGCGATCGGGCCGGAAGGAGCGGTGCTGGACACCAACAATACAAGACGACAAAGACAGATAAGCCCGATCTCCGCGTATATTTTGAACGACGGGACGTGTTATTTTCGTGATTAATCTCCCTCGTTTGTGTTTGCTGTCAGTCGTGTGGGGACGTCCCGATTTAGGTTTATTAGAGTTATTAGATTTACCGGCGGGCTTTTTCACTGGCTTTACTTTTCCTAATAAACCCTTATATTACTTTTTGTACATAATATCTGAACGCAGTTTTCCTGGGTGTTGATTTTAATAGATAAGGTTGCGGAGCCTTCGCTGCGTCCCGCCATTCCGCGCGTTGGTGTTGAACTTGAGTCCGCCATTGAGTGTTCGCCTCGGGAGTTAAAGTCTCGCAAATCGGGCATCCGTAACTGTGGTGTTAACCACGGTTACGCGACAGTATTCTTGGTGTTGGTTTTTCATACCTGTGTACAGAATCGTCGGTTTCCTTTCGGCGCTCGCAATTCCTTTCGGTCTCTATTTTTCACGTTCCACGTTTGGTCTCTGTCTTTATTTTCATCCCAACTCAAAAAAATAAATATATATATATATATATATATATATATATATATTCCCTTCTCTGTTCTTATCCGTTTCGTTCTTATTTGTTCGTTCGTTCTTTGTTCACGTCGTTAAAAAATGTTCCATCTGTCCCCTGAAGAATGGTATTCTGTCATATTCTATAACACCTTTTTCTTCTTCTTCTATAAAAGGATGCTTTCGACTTGCTCACTAAATCTATTCATTCCAAAAAAAAATTCCATCTCTTATAGTGCATCTTTCATTCATTCCCTAAACTCTCCAGAACTCCACCCATCCTTCAGCATCCTCAAACGTATTTTTGACTCGAAGGTCGCAAGAAACTCATTTTGCAAGAAATGTTCGTTTCCCATTAATCGTACATTTTTCAAAATCCAATCTCACCCCTCCCCTCCAAATCTTCCCCATCACCCATCCCTTTCAAATCTTCCCCCTTGCCCCTCCCCTCCAAATCTTCCCCATCACCCATCCCTTTCAGATCTCCCCCCTTGCCCCTTCCCTCCTAAACTCCCCCCACACCCCTCCCCTCTGAGACCCTCCCTCACTCCTCCCCTCCTAGACTCCACTCTCACCCCTCCTCCTCAAAGCGTCCTCCCTGCTTCTTCCCCCTTCCAAATCTCACCTTCAGCTCCCTCAACCTTCTGCCTCACTCTTCCCCCTCCTCAAACAACACCTCACTGCGCCTCACCCAATCACCATCAAACCTTTTGTCCGCCCCATACTTCCCTTTCTCCAAGCTGTTCTGAAATCTCTGACGCACCTTCAACAGCTCTCCCTACCTCTTCCTCCTCTTCCACATCATACCGTACCGCTCCCCGCCCCTGTTCTGTATCCGATGCTCCCCCTTCCTCTTCTTTAACAGTATGGACCTCAAACATCCGGGGCCTTCGCTCAAACTTGACTGATCTCTCCATACAGGTTGCTTCTGACAAACCAGACGTGATCTGCTTAACAGAAACTTTCCTCCTTCATGATGTCTCTGATTCCTTGGTATCTCTCCCAGGTTACTCCCTCCTCCGGTATGATAGACCTGAGCCTCGTCCTGGAGGGGGGGTTGCTATCTTTATAAAAAAACTCTCTTCCTCACTCGCCCTGCACTGCCCTCTCTCCACCTCACCCCCAGGAATACCTTTGGCTACGGCTTCCCCTTCGCTCCCACCTTTTGTTCATATGTGTGTTGTACCGTCCACCAAACAGTGATGACTCCATCTACATCTCGCTGTCTGATAACATGGACCAACTTCTATCTACCCATCCCAACTCTCTCTTCCTCATATGTGATGATTTCAATTGTCACCATGCCAGTTGGCTGGGTGTGGGTACCTCTCTCACCAGCCATGGCTCTTCAGCAAAGGACTTCTGTGACTCACCTGGACTGACACAATCTGACAATTTCCTGACCCGGATCTCAATCAATGGAGCATCTTCTCTTCTGGACTTGGTTATGACTAACTTCCCTGAAAATGTCTGCTGCTCTTCTTCTGCTCCAATCGGCTCATCTGATCATGTGCTTGTTAAAGTGGACATCTCTCTGACCATTCTCAGAGAGCCTCCTCAGCGTCGACGAGTCTGGCATTTCACTCAGGCCAACTGGCATGGTCCTCAAGCAGCCATCAATCATCTGAACTGGTCTCCCATCCCGACCGCCTCTGACATCAACTCATCCTGGGAATTCTTCCAAAGTAAACTGCTCTCTCTCATGCACAGATTTATCCCATCTCGTCTTCAGTTGTCATACCCTTCCTCCCGTCCATGGTACACGGATTCTTGTGGTGAGGCTATTGCCCAGAAACAACTTGCTTTCGTCTCCTGGAAAGCAAATCCAACGGAAGGAAATCTCATTTCCTTTCACAAAGCCCGAAACAAGTGTGTGTCCACCCTCAGGAGAGCCAGGAAACAATATCTCTCCGTCCTCAGGACCGAACTCTCTTATCTGTCTCCCTCTTCCAAATCCTGGTGGCATCTGGTAAAATCTGTTTCTGGTGTTTGTTCCCCCTCCATCCCCTCCCTCACCTTAAATGGCCACACGGCTGACTCCGCACGTGAAAACGCCGAATGCCTCAACTCTGTGTTTGCCTCTAAATCTTGTGTCCCAAACCCATCCCTCTCTGTACCCACCGTACCCAGTCGTACCCAGCTGCTCCTGGACTCTGTGCCCTTTCCTCCTGACAAGGTGGAAAAGTTTCTGTCAACCCTCGACTCTGATTCTGCAACTGGACCTGACGGCATCAGCCCACGGGTCCTAAAATCTTGTTCTTCCGCTCTTTCACTCCCTCTCTCTGTTCTCTTCACACTCTCTTTTGCTCAAGGTCATCTGCCATCTGCTTGGAAATCTGCCAACATCACCGCTTTGCACAAAAAAGGTGCAAAAACAGATCCCAGCAACTACAGACCAATCAGCCTTCTCTCAATTATCAGTAAAGTCATGGAATCCATCATTGCTTCAGATATGAAATCTTTCCTCTTCTCCAATGGCTTGATCTCTGATCATCAATTTGGTTTCAGACCTGGTCACTCTACTCTGGACATGCTGCTTCTGCTTTCTCAGCAATGGATGGAGGTCCTCAATGCCAAACAGGAAATTCGAGCTGTCTCCCTTGACATATCACGTGCCTTCGATACGGTCTGGCACCCCACCCTGATCACCAAACTCTCCTCTGTTGGTATCCATGGAAATCTCCACGCATGGCTGGTGGACTTCCTCTCTAGTCGTAGTCAACGTGTGGCGCTGAATGGGTTTCTCTCATCTCCTCTTCCTGTTCAGGCTGGAGTTCCCCAAGGCAGTGTTCTGGGCCCTGTGCTTTTTCTGGTCTTCATCAATGATCTCCCGGACTCTCTTGAAAATCCTCTCTATCTCTTTGCTGATGACTCTACTCTCTGTCGCTCCATTCTTCATCCCTCAGATCGACAGTCTGCAGCCTCCTCACTCTCTGCAGACCTGGACAAAATCACAGACTGGGCAAACAAGTGGAACATGTCTTTCAATCCTGACAAATCTCTCACTCTTACAATGTCTCTCCGAAAAGACCGACTGGACAACCCTCCCATCTACTTTCTGAATAATCCTCTCCAAGAAGTTCTGTCACTCAAACTTTTGGGTCTCACTATCTGCCATGATCTTTCTTGGGAAAACCACATTTCAAATCTGGCCTCCAAAGCCAGTCGCCGACTGGGCATCCTCCGTCATGCGAAGTCCTTCCTTGGCACACCTGAGCTCCTCACCACGTACAAGGCTTTCATCCGCAGCTCAATGGAATACTGCTCTCCCCTCTGGGCTGGTGCTCCTGCCTCACACCTAGCTCGTCTTCACGCTGTTGAAAGCAAAGCATTCAGAATCATTGGAATCTCCCGCGATGAAGCTAACTTCAAGGGCCTCTCACTCACTCACCGCAGGCAGGTTGGTGGTCTTTCCGTCTTCTACCGACTCCTCTCTGGCCTTGCCCCCCCAGCTCTCTCTGGGCTCTGTCCCGCAAATATTCCTACAGGTCGCACAAGATCTGCCTGCAACCCTCTTATGGTTAAACTGCCAAAATCAAGACTGTCTGCTCACCTTCACTCCTTCATTCCTCTTTTCTCCCGCCTCTGGAACAAACTCCCTCACTCTCATCAATCCCACTCCACCCTCCAGGTCTTTAAAACAGCTGTTCACCACCATCTCTTATCTTCCCCCATCCAAAACGTTGATCTTTTCTATCCCCGATAATTTCACCCCAATTCCACTTTTTGAAATACCAACTTCTGACCTGGAAGTCCTTGGTGTCCTTGTGTTTTATACTTCTCCCACCCCCCACCCCCCAACCCCCTCACCCCTTCCCACGCCTCCTCCCCCCTCTCCCTCTCCCTCCCACACATCTCCCTGCTCTCAAATGTTGTGTGCTCTCAAGTGTTTGTGTGCTTCCCATTCTCTTGTCTTCCGCTCCCTCTTTTTATATATTTTGTTTGTCTGGTTGATTTGTTTGTGAAGTAAATGTCATGGGGGGTTCTGGAATGTCAGCTCTTTCACGAGCCTCGATTCAGTATACAAAAAAAATAAAAAATAAAAATAAAAATACTGCATATTAAAATGCCCTATAGTGCCTACTGGATATTAAAATGCCTTGTAGTTTATACTGCATATTAAAATGCCTTGTAGTTTATACTGCATATTAAAATGCCCTGTAGTTTATACTGCATATTAAAATGCCTTGTAGTTTATACTGCATATTAAAATGCCTTGTAGTTTATACTGCATATTAAAATGCCCTGTAGTTTATACTGCATCTTAAAATGCCCTGTAGTTTATACTGCATATTAAAATGCCTTGTAGTTTATACTGCATATTAAAATGCCCTGTAGTTTATACTGCATATTAAAATGCCCTGTAGTTTATACTGCATATTAAAATGCCTTGTAGTTCATACTGCATCTTAAAATGCCTTGTAGTTTATACTGCATATTAAAATGCCTTGTAGTTTATACTGCATCTTAAAATGCCTTGTAGTTTATACTGCATATTAAAATGCCTTGTAGTTTATACTGAATATTAAAATGCCTTGTAGTTTATACTGCATATTAAAATGCCTTGTAGTTTCTACTGCATATTAAAATGCCTTGTAGTTTATACTGAATATTAAAATGCCTTGTAGTTTATACTGCATATTAAAATGCCTTGTAGTTTATACTGCATATTAAAATGCCTTGTAGTTTATACTGCATCTTAAAATGCCTTGTAGTTTATACTGCATATTAAAATGCCTTGTAGTTTATACTGAATATTAAAATACCATATCGTGTATACTGTACATTAAAATGCCCTATCGTGCATACTGTATATTAAAATGCCCTGTAGTTTATACTGCATATTAAAATGCCCCATAGTGTATACTGTACATTAAAATGCCCTATAGTGCATACTGTATATTAAAATGCCCTGTAGTTTATACTGAATATTAAAATGCCCCATAGTGTATACTGTACATTAAAATGCCCCATAGTGCATACTGTATATTAAAATGCCCTGTAGTTTATACTGCATATTAAAATGCCCTATAGTGTATACTGCATATTAAAATCCCCTTTAGTTTATACTGTATATTAAAATGCCCTATAGTGTATACTGCATATTAAAATGCCTTGTAGTTTATACTGCATCTTAAAATGCCTTGTAGTTTATACTGCATATTAAAATGCCTTGTAGTTTATACTGAATATTAAAATGCCTTGTAGTTTATACTGCATATTAAAATGCCTTGTAGTTTCTACTGCATATTAAAATGCCTTGTAGTTTATACTGAATATTAAAATGCCTTGTAGTTTATACTGCATATTAAAATGCCTTGTAGTTTATACTGCATATTAAAATGCCTTGTAGTTTATACTGCATCTTAAAATGCCTTGTAGTTTATACTGCATATTAAAATGCCTTGTAGTTTATACTGAATATTAAAATACCATATCGTGTATACTGTACATTAAAATGCCCTATCGTGCATACTGTATATTAAAATGCCCTGTAGTTTATACTGCATATTAAAATGCCCCATAGTGTATACTGTACATTAAAATGCCCTATAGTGCATACTGTATATTAAAATGCCCTGTAGTTTATACTGAATATTAAAATGCCCCATAGTGTATACTGTACATTAAAATGCCCCATAGTGCATACTGTATATTAAAATGCCCTGTAGTTTATACTGCATATTAAAATGCCCTATAGTGTATACTGCATATTAAAATCCCCTTTAGTTTATACTGTATATTAAAATGCCCTATAGTGTATACTGCATATTAAAATGCCCTATAGTGTATACTGCATATTAAAATGCCCTACAGTGTATACTGCATATTAAAATGCCCTGTAGTTTATACTGCATATTAAAATGCCCGATAGTGCATACTGTATATTAAAATGCCTTGTAGTTTATACTGCATATTAAAAAGCCCTGTAGTGTATACTGCATATTAAAATGCCCTATAGTGCATACTGTATATTAAAATGCCTTGTAGTTTATACTGCATGTTAAAATGCCTTGTAGTTAAAACTGCATATTAAAATGCCCTATAGTGTACACTGCATATTAAAATGCCCTGTAGTTTATACTGCATATTAAAATGCCCTGTAGTGTATACTGCATATAAAAATGCCCTGTAGTTTATACTGCATATTAAAATGCCATATAGTGTATACTGCATATTAAAATGCCCTATAGTGTATACTGCATATTAAAATGCCCTGTAGTTTATACTGCATATTAAAATGCCCTATAGTGCATACTGTATATTAAAATGCCTTGTAGTTTATACTGCATATTAAAATGCCCTGTAGTTTATACTGCATATTAAAATGCCTTGTAGTTTATACTGCATATTAAAATGCCTTGTAGTGTATACTGCATATTAAAATGCCCTGTAGTTTATACTGCATATTAAAATGCCTTGTAGTTTATACTGCATATTAAAATGCCCTATAGTGTACACTGCATATTAAAATGCCCTGTAGTTTATACTGCATATTAAAATGCCCTATAGTATAGACTGCATATTAAAATGCCCTATAGTGTATACTGCATATTAAAATGCCCTGTAGTTTATACTGCATATTAAAATGCCTTGTAGTTTATACTGCATATTAAAATGCCTTGTAGTTTATACTGCATATTAAAATGCTTTGTAGTTTATACTGCATATTAAAATGCTCTATGGTGTGTACTGCATATTAAAATGCCCCATAGTGCATACTGTGTATTAAAATGCCCTGTAGTTTATACTGCATATTAAAATTCCCCATAGTGTATACTGTACATTAAAATGCCCTATAGTGCATACTGTATATTAAAATGCCCTGTAGTTTATACTGAATATTAAAATGTCCCATAGTGTCTACTGTCCATTAAAATGCCCTATAGTGCATACTGTATATTAAAATGCCGTGTAGTTTATACTGCATATTAAAATGCCTTGTAGTTTATACTGCATATTAAAATGCCCTATAGTGTATACTGCATATTAAAATGCCCTGTAGTTTATGCTGCATACTTAAATGCCTTGTAGTTTATACTGCATATTGAAATGCCCTATCATGTATACTGCATATCAAAATTCCCTATAGTTTATACTGCATATTAAAATGCCCTATAGTACATACTGCATATTAAAATGCCTTGTAGTTTATACTGCATATTAAAATGTCTTGTAGTTTATATTGCATATTAAAATGCCCTGTAGTTTATACTGCATATTAAAATGCCTTGTAGTTTATACTGCATATTAAAATGCCTTGTAGTTTATGCTGCATATTAAAATGCCTTGTAGTTTATACTGCATATTAAAATGCCCTATAGTGTATACTGCCTATTAAAATGCCCTATAGTTTATACTGCATATTAAAATGCCTTGTAGTTTATACTGCATATTAAAATGCCCTATAGTGTATACTGCATATTAAAATGCCCTATAGTTTATACTGCATATTAAATTGTCCTATAGTGCATACTGTATATTAAAATGCCCTGTAGTTTATACTGCATATTAAATTGCCCTATAGTGCATACTGTATATTAAAATTCCCTATAGTTTATACTGCATATTAAAGTGCCCTATAGTTTATACTGCATATTAAATTGCCCTATAGTGTAGGCCTATAGTGTGTATTAAAATGCCCTATCGTGTATACTGTATATTAAAATGCCCTATAGTGCATACTGTATATTAAAATGCCCTGTAGTTTATACTGCATATTAAAATGCCCTATAGTGCATACTGCATATTAAAATGCCCTATAGTGTATACTATTCCAATACTATTCATTCAAAAAAAAAATTCCATCTCTTACAGTGCATCTTTCATTCATCCCTAAACTCTCCAGAACTCCACCCATCCTTTAGCGTCCTCAAATGTGCAATAAATGTTCGTTTCCCATAAATCGTACACTTTTCAAAATCCAATCTCACCCCTCCCCTCCAAATCTTCCCAAACACCCATCCCTTTCAAATCTCCCCCCCTGCCCCTTCCCTCCTAAACTCCCCCCACACCCCTCCCCTCCGAGACTCTCCCTCACTCCTCCCCTCCTAGACTCCCCTCTCACCCCTCCTCCTCAAAGCGTCCTCCCCGCTTCTTCCCCCTTCCAACTTTCACCTTCATCTTCCTCAACCTTCTGCCTCACTCTTCCCCCTCCTCAAATAACACCTCACTGCGCCTCACCCAAACACCATCAAACCTTTTGTCCGCCCCATTCTTCCCTTTCTCCAAGCTATTCTGTAATCTCTGACACACCTACAACAGCTCTCCCTACCTCTTCCTCCTCTTCCACATCCTGCCCTACCGCTCCCCCCCCCCCCCTGTTCTGTATCCGATGCTCCCCCTTCCTCTTCCTTAACAGTATGGACCTCAAACATCCGGGGCCTTCGCTCAAACTTAACTGATCTCTCCATACAGGTTGCTTCTGACAAACCAGACGTGATCTGCTTAACAGAAACCTTCCTCCTTCATGATGTCTCTGATTCCTTGGTATCTCTCCCAGGTTACTCCCTCCTCCGGTATGATAGACCTGAGCCTCGTTCTGGAGGTGGGGTTGCTATCTTTATAAAAAAACTCTCTTCCTCACTCACCCTGCACTGCCCTCTCTCCACCTCACCCCCAGGAATACCTTTGGCTACGGCTTCCCCTTCGCTCCCACCTTTTGTTCATATGCGTGTTGTACCATCCACCAAACAGTGATGACTCCATCTACATCTCGCTGTCTGATAATATGGACCAACTTCTATCTACCCATCCCAACTCTCTCTTCCTCATATGTGGTGATTTCAACTGTCACCATGCCAGTTGGCTGGGGGTGGGTTCCTCTCTCACCAGCCATGGCTCTTCAGCAAAGGACTTCTGTGACTCACTGGGACTGACACAATCTGTCAATTTCCCAACCCGGATCTCAGTCAACGGAGAATCTTCTCTTCTGGACTTGGTTATGACTAACTTCCCTGAAAATGTCTGCTGCTCTTCTTCTGCTCCAATCGGCTCTTCTGATCATGTGCTTGTTAAAGTGGACATCTCTCTGACCATTTTCAGAGAGCCTCCTCAGCGTCAAAGAGTCTGGCATTTCACTCAGGCCAACTGGCACGTCTTCAAGCAGCCATCAATCATCTGGACTGGTCTCCCATCTCTACTGCCTCTGACATCAACTCATCCTGGGAATTCTTCCAAAGTAAATTGCTCTCTCTCATGCACAGTTTTATCCCTTCTCGTCTTCAGTTGTCATACCCTTCCTCCCGTCCATGGTACACGGAATCTTGTGGTGAGGCTATTGCCCAGAAAAAACTTGCTTTCGTCTCCTGGAAAGCAAATCCAACGGAAGGAAATCTCATTTCCTTTCACAAAGCCCGAAACAAGTGTGTGTCCACCCTCAGGAGAGCCAGGAAACAATATCTCTCCGTCCTCAGGACCGAACTCTCTTATCTGTCTCCCTCTTCCAAATCCTGGTGGCGTCTGGTAAAATCTGTTTCTGGTGTTTGTTCCCCCTCCATCCCCTCCCTCACCTTAAATGGCCACACGGCTGACTCCGCACGTGAAAAAGCCGAATGCCTCAACTCTGTGTTTGCCTCTAAATCTTGTGTCCCAAACCCATCCCTCTCTGTACCCACCGTACCCAGTCGTACCCAGCTGCTCCTGGACTCTGTGTCCTTTCCTCCTGACAAGGTGGAAAAGTGTCTGTCAACCCTCGTCTCTGATTCTGCAACTGGACCTGACGGCATCAGCCCACGGGTCCTAAAATCATGTTCTTCCGCTCTTTCACTCCCTCTCTCTGTTCTCTTCACCCTCTCTTTTGCTCAAGGTCATCTTCCATCTGCTTGGAAATCTGCCAACATCACCGCTTTGCACAAAAAAGGTGCAAAAACAGATCCCAGCAACTACAGACCAATCAGCCTTCTCCCAATTATCAGCAAGGTCATGGAATCCATCATTGCTTCAGATATGAAATCTTTCCTCTTCTCCAATGGCTTGATCTCTGATCATCAATTTGGTTTCAGACCTGGACACTCCACTCTGGACATGCTGCTTCTGCTTTCTCAACAATGGATGTAGGTCCTCAATGCCAAACAGGAAATTAGAGCAGTCTCCCTTGACATACCACGTGCCTTCGATACAGTCTGGCACCCTGCTCTGCTCACCAAACTCTCCTCTTTTGGTATCCATGGAAATCTCCATGCATGGCTGGCGGACTTCCTCTCTAGTCGTAGTCAACGTGTGGCCCTGAATGGGTTTCTCTCATCTCTTCTTCCTGTTCAGGCTGGAGTTCCCCAAGGCAGTGTTCTGGGCCCTGTGCTTTTTCTGGTCTTCATCAATGATCTCTCTGACTCTCTTGAAAATCCTCTCTATCTCTTTGCTGACGACTCTACTCTCTGTCGCTCCATTCTTCATCCCTCAGATCGGCAGTCTGCAGCCTCCTCACTCTCTGCAGACCTTGACAAAATCACAGACTGGGCAAACAAGTGGAACATGTCTTTCAATCCTGACAAATCTCACACTCTTACGATGTCTCTCCGAAAAGACCGACTGGACAACCCTCCCATCCACTTTCTGAATAATCCTCTCCAAGAAGTTCTGTCACTCAAGCTTTTGGGTCTCACTATCTGCCATGATCTTTCCTGGAAAAACCACATTTCAAATCTGGCCTCCAAAGCCAGTCACCGACTGGGCATCCTCCGTCGTGCGAAGTCCATTCCTTGGCACACCTGAGCTCCTCACCACATACAAGGCTTTCATCCGCAGCTCAATGGAATACTGCTCTCCCCTCTGGGCTGGTGCTCCTGCCTCACACCTAGCTCGCCTTCGCGCTGTTGAAACCAAAGCATTCAGAATCATTGGAATCTCCCGCGATGAAGCTAACTCCAAGGGCCTCTCACTCACTCACCGCAGGCAGGTTGGTGGTCTTTCCGTCTTCTACCGACTCCTCTCTGGCCTTGGCCCCCCAGCTCTCTCTGGGCTCTGTCCCACAAATATTCCTACAGGTCGCACAAGATCTGCCTGCAACCCTCTTTTGGTTAAACTGCCAAAATCAAGACTCTCTGCTCACCTTCACTCCTTCATTCCTCTTTTCTCCCGCCTCTGGAACAAACTCCCTCACTCTCTTCAATCCCACTCCACCCTCCAAGTCTTTAAAACAGCTGTTCACCACAATCTCTTATCTTCCCCCATCCAAAACCTTGATCTTTTCTACCCCCGCTAATTTCACCCCAATTCCCCTTTTTGAAATACCAACTTCTGTCCTGGAAGTCCTTGGTGTCCTTGTGCTTTATACTTCTCCCTCCCCCCCCCCCCCCCCTTCCCATGCCTCCTCCCCCCGGGCCCTCTCTCCCTTCCACACATCTCCCTGCTCTCGGATGTTGTGTTTGTGTGCTTCCCCTTTTCTCCCCATCTTGTCTTCCGCTCCCTCTTTTTGTGTATTTTGTTTGTCTGGTCGATTTGTTTGTGAAGTAAATGTTAGCTCTTTCACGAGCCTCGATTCAGTATACAAAAAAAAAAAAAAAAAAAAAAAAAAAAAAAAAAAAACTGCATATTAAAATGCCCTATAGTTTATACTGCATATTAAATTGCCCTATAGTGCACACAGTATATTAAAATGCCCTGTAGTTTATACTGAATATTAAAATGCCCCATAATGTATACTGTACATTAAAATGCCCTATAGTGTATACTGTATATTAAAATGCCCTGTAGTGTATACTGCATATCAAAATGCCCTATAGTTTATACTGCATATTAAATTGCCCTATAGTGTAGGCCTATAGTGTGTATTAAAATGCCCTATAGTGTATACTGTATATTAAAATGCCCTGTAGTGTATACTGTATATTAAAATGCCCTGTAGTGTATACTGCATATTAAAATGCCCTGTAGTGTATACTGCATATTAAAATGCCCTATAGTGTATACTGTATATTAAAATGCCCTATAGTGTATACTGTATATTAAAATGCCCTGTCGTGTATACTGCATATTAAAATGCCCTATAGTGTATACTGTATATTAAAATGCCCTATAGTGTATACTGTATATTAAAATGCCCTTTCGTGTATACGGTATATTAAAATGCCCTATAGTGTATACTGTATATTAAAATGCCCTGTTGTGTATACTGTATATTAAAATGCCCTATAGTGTGTACCGTAACTGTATATTAAAATGCCCTATAGTGTATACTGTATATTAAAATGCCCTATAGTGTATATTGTATATTAAAATGCCCTATAGTGTATACTGTATATTAAAATGCCCTGTCGTGTATACTGCATATTAAAATGCCCTATAGTGTATACTGTATATTAAAATGCCCTGTCGTGTATACTGCATATTAAAATGCCCTATAGTGTATACTGTATATTAAAATGCCCTATAGTGTATACTGTATATTAAAATGCCCTGTTGTGTATACTGTATATTAAAATGCCCTACAGTGTATACCGTAACTGTATATTACAATGCCCTATAATAGTGTATACTGTGTCCATTTGTTCATCGTCTACTCGCCATTCGCATTACACGACACCGACGTCTGTCCCCCGACGCGTTGGACATTTGAAATTTGCGCATTATTTGTTTTGTATAAACGGATTGCACCAGCATGCGTCATGACCATGGTTGTGAACGGAGTGACATGGCACGTTCGTGCTGTTACCGATGATGACGTCACATTACCATCGTTGTGAACGGAGTGACATGGGCACGTTCGTGCTGTTACCGATGATGACGTCATGTGTGCGCGCGTTGCGCAACGCGGAGGTTCAGTGTTGTGTCCCGACCATTTGTAAAGCACTAACGTGACCCAGCGAGTGTTTACTCGAGCGGTGAAAGTGGAATCGGAATAAGTGGTGAGTAAATGGATACTCCACAAATAGGTGTGCGCTCAGTGTGCGATCCGTACTGCTCGCAATAAAGACTTATCGAACACTCCGCACCGGCGGCACGAGAGTCTGCTGTCTAATCACGTGATGTCGTTTTGTTACCTCCTCTTCACAATCTGTAATTCGTGTTCGGTTTTGTTCGTTATTACAAATTTATTTCGGATGTGTGTTTTTATGTGTGTTAACCATAATCTGACAACGAGTAGGCCTACTCGGTCTCCCCTCCAAAGTGTTGTGTTTTAACCACCGACGATGCCTTGTTTGTCTCTCCTGTCCGACAGAATTAGTGTTGTAAGAGGAAAAATATTCACGTGACATGTATAAACGAAGGATTTGTACAAGAGTTCATTGGTAGGCCTATGTGTTCACTAGCTTAGCGTGTGATTCTACCCTTGTAGGTCGTACAGTACAGTACAGTACAGTGTACATAAATGTAAAAATCTGGAGATTAATCTCCATTTTACAAATTTTGTTTTTGCGGAAGTGTGCGGTGCGGTGAGCGAGGGGTGTGGGGGAGGGGGAGAGGGACGAGGAGAGGAGGAGAGGAGGAGAGGAGGAGAGGAGGAGAGGAGGAGAGGAGGGAGCATTTTAACAAAACAAAACTCAGACCATAATAATAGCCATCCTGGATCTGCACCATTAAAAAGGGCTACTCCATAAAAATATACACCGTGTGGCAGGCGGTGGTTATCTATATATATACATACATACATACACACACACACACACACACACACACACACACACACACACACACACACACACACACACACACACACACACACACACACACACACACACACACTCACACACCTTTAGCTACGAAACATATTTTCTTTGGACGGTGTATAATCGCTCCGAACGAAACAGGCATTACCTCGTTTCCTTTGCTCGAGTTGTTCAAAAAGTAATTCATGATCGAACTTCGAAGACGTGTTGATTGAGCCTTAAAATGCACATCCGATCATAAAGAGCATACAGAGCATGCAGAGGCCGATCGTAGGAGGAGCCCCTGACTCTTCTTCATTTTAAAACTTGAATGAATCTAACTTTTCGCTTTACAAAGTAAAAATAGATTAAAACCAAACGTTATTAATAGATATTGTATTCCATAGTTATTTACATTATTATGTAGATTTATGAAGTACTGTATTGTTTAATTCCATGGTTGGAAAAGAGTTGACTCACATAAAACAAACTCTGTATATACACCTCAGGGATATGGAAAAATATAATTAGACTTCGGTTCGACCCCGAACTTCAGTATTCAGTCGCTGTATTTTTACTAAGTAATAATATAAATAACGAAGTCCTGGGAACGTTCTCTCCTCTCTCCTTCCCCTCTCTCATTCTCCTCTGTCATTCTCTTTTCTCATTCCCCTCTCTCATTCCCCGTGCCCACATAAGTCGACACATTGAAAACAGCTCTTGGAATACATGTCGCCGATTTTCTCAACTTTAGCTGAAATTGAGGGTTGAACCATCCCAGCGACTGTGATGGTGAATTAGTCGAGATAAAGCCGTGAGGGAGACTCAATGAATGGGCTTTATGTTACAGGCCTTTGAAAATGCATTTCGTTCTATAAACAGTAACTTTCATCGAATTTTATTCCCCTTTTTTAAACCGAGTCTAAAACCATGTTAGCGACTGTGAAAAATGAAATGATATATCGAATTAGAGTTGAAATAAAACTATGAGAGAGAGCAAGACACTGCTGGCCTAACAAAAGAGGCCTCAAAGCTATGCGAGTAATCAAAATGGTGGATATTTGTTTTTGAAGCCTCTTCCAGAATGGGTGGAGATACTCCATCAACGGAGGAAGCCACTCCCCCAGACAGACAGACAGAATCATCGATGGAGAATATAATATCAACTAGTGGGGTCACCCGTGGGAATCCCATGGGCATGGACGTCTTCATTTAGACGTTGCACATTCAGTTTTACAAACTGGTTACTGGCAATTTATCAGATCCACAAATGATGTAATCTACACAATGCATTTACTTCTGATAACATGTGAATGCATGTGCGTGCACATGGGAAATACAGTTTGAAATGTGTTTACATCTCATGTAAAATATGACTTCAAGAGCTCAAATCCTCTCCCTCCCACATCATGCACACTACCCCAGGCAATGGATCTCTCACACACACACACACACACACACACACACACACACACACACACACACACACACACACACACACACACACACACACACACACACACACACACACACACACACACACACACACGAGTGGGTCACACACACACATCTGGTTTTTTCATTGATGTTCCTCACAATTCTGTCGCTCTCTTATTCACAGACACACACACACACACACACACACACACACACACACACACACACACACACACACACACACACACACACACGCACACACGCACACACATACACACACACACCCACACACACACATATATGCACACACATACACACATATACACATACACACACACCCACACACACCCCCCCCCCCCCACACCACACACACACACACACACATATATATATATATACACACACATACATATACACACACACACACACAAACACAAATACATTTATACACACACACACACACACACACACACACATATACACACACACACACACACACACACACACACACACACACACACACACACACACACACACACACATATACACACACACACACACACACACACACACACACACGGGGGTAATACTTTTACGAAGTAATAATATAAATATCGAAGTCTTGGGAACGTTCTCTCCTCTCCTTCTCCTCTCTCCTTTCCCTCTCTCATTCCCCTCTTTCATTCTCCTCTCTCCTTCCCCGTGCTCACATAACAGTCAACACATTCAAAATGGCTGTTGGAATACATTTTGTTGATTTTTGCAACTTTAGCTGAAACTGAGACTTGAACCACCCAGCGACTGTGATGCCAAAGCCGTGAGGGAGACTCAATTAACTTTATGTTACAGGCCTTTGAAAATTCATTTCGTTCTATAAATGTTTCCTTTCATCAAATTTTCTTCCCGTTTTTTTTCAACCGAGTCTAAAACCATGTTAGCGACTGTGAGAAATGAAATGAGATATCGAATTAGAGTTTAACTAAAACTGTGAGTGAGAGCAAGACACCACGGGCCTTACAAAAGAGGCCTCAAAGCTATGCGAGTAAACAACACAGTGGATATTTGTTTTTGAAGCCCCTTCCAGACCGGGTATAGCCACACTTCTGGACAGACTCACAGTCTCACCTACGGAGAATATATATGTATATACACATACACATATACATATATACCCATCGGAAAACCCATCACCCATCCACGAATTTATGCCCATCTACATCCACTCACCTGAGGTGACGACAGTGCTCCACACCATGCCATGGGTTGTTTTGTTTTTTTGTTGCAAATGTTTTGGAAATGTGAGACGCATCATGACGTGGGTGAGACATTGTGCTGGTTGTTCCATCTCTTCCTCCTTATGAGGAATTTCGGCCGCTCGTAATTTTGAGTGCGTTAAGCGCACTTCGGGTCAAATCCCACTCCCCGACACCATATACATTCCCGAGCATATCGCCACTCACCTCGGCACCTCTTCTCTTCCGCCCCTCCTCCACCACCTGCAAACTCTTTATTTGGTCAGTAAGCACATCATCACGCTGTGAGCACAGACCTTGCACCAATTCCATTACCTCCTCCTTTATCTCCTTCTTAGTCTCCCTCCGTCTCTTTTTAATTTCATGAATTCACGCATTCCGTCCGGCATTCGGTTCAGGCGAGGAGGTTTGGTCAGAGTCCGCCCGCCCGCTGAATTCTTCACGAATTGTGCCATTAACGCTTGCATGTCCCCAGCCCTTACTTGAGCAGCGGGCACGGCCCTCGTCGCCGCGTCACCCATCTTCGTGCGTCATTCGGAACGGTTACGGAATCGGGCGACGGCACTCCCCTTACCGAGGGGAGTTTAATCCCCTCGTCTTGTTAAGCTGGCCGTCTCCGTTCATGGTACCTGTAACGCTCCTCTGCGGAGGGGACTGATCAGGGTTATTGGTCCAGGGTTTATCCCAAATACCTTTATCAGTCCCTCCGTAGAACAGGGAGACAAGTACCGCTCGAACCCCGGACAAGATGGTATTTGCCGAGCGGTTTAGCAATCCGGAATTTGAGCCGTTAGCAATTGACTAAACCCGATTGTAAGCGGTTCTGCCAAAATCGTGCCACAGATATTCAATCGGGAAATCAGGAAGACGATCGGACGAGAATGAAAACCAGAAGAGTACGGAGGAACAGGTATTTATTATTACTACACAAAAACCAAAGACGAAGAAGAAACGAAGGTAATTTACAGAAAAAGGAATAAGATACACAGGTCAATTCTTAGACAGGCTTACTTATAGAACCCCAGACAACACAGACAGCACAAACTCACGTACACGAATGGGGAATTGCAGGCAGGAATGGAATGGAGGGAAGAGAAGAGCAGTCGGTCCACAGAACGGGCGACAGGGAGGTCCGAGGATCGCGGCACGACGTCGAGGTCCCCGTGTACGCACTTGTTCTTTGTAGGTTGGTTCCGGCAGTTGCCGTCAGTGCTGGTTGGTATCGCGAGCACTCTCAGGCTCATCTGCACGTGCGTCTCTGAAGCTCCCTCTCGCATCCCTGAAGAAGCTCTCTCATGCGTCTCTGAAGCTCTCTCCTCTCCCTTTCGCACCTCTCTTGGGGGCCCCGCGCCAAGGGTTTTATAACCACCCCCGTGGAACTTTCTTGAACCTCCCAGATCTTTCTTACCACGCCCTCTCAAGCCATGCCCACTGAGCCTTGGTTGGTCGGCAAGGGCTGGCTGACTCCACCTTTGATGACGAGGGCTCCCTGGCTCCACCTTGTATGACGAGGTGGGGCCACGCCCTTCTTCTCCGATCCTGGCCTCGTGGGCAATGGAGGTTTGGAGCGAGCGCTAAGGCGGCTGCGGCTGGCAGAGGCGCTTTGGGGAAATTGAAAAGGGGAACTATCTTATTTGATTTGATGCAACGCAGAGTCAACTATTGGGAACAGGTCCTTAACTGAAACGCATACGAATGACATAACTATTGAGAGGTCCTATGGTGTCCTACGTGTTGCAATGTGGACTAACTAAGGTGCAATTATTTCAATTAACAGCCAATTAAGGGGAACTGTACACAGGGGTTATTTATAAGGGAATTTACTACTAAATTTACATGTGAAGGTTCTAAAAACGCAACAATATATATATATACACAAAGAATTAAGTTAAGCACCCCCCCCCCCGTTTTTTTACAACCTCGCACATTACAAGTTTGTTGTCGTCAAAACAGTGTAATATACCCATGTTATTGCTATATTTTCTGAGAAGTGATATTATGGTCACATAAAAACATAACAATCATGCCGTTTTCAATATTTTATTCTGAATAATTTAAGGTGAAATTTTTGGGAATTTTAGGCATATTTTCACCTCAATTTAAGTATGGAGCTATAGGTCCATCACGGACAGTGTGGATGACGTTTATGTTTTCTAACGTACAGTCATTGTTCTGAGAAGACCTCTAGCGATCTTTGCGTCAATAACGTGTGTAGGACCCACGTGATCGGATCACTGACTCAACCCTACGTCTCATAGACCCTGTAAGCCGTCGTATGCGTTGCTGTGGCAGGTTGTTCCATTCCCGATGTAATGCACGTTCCAATTCATCCAGATTGGCTATTGGAGGGACCATCTTCGCAATTTGTCGTCCCAACATGTCCCGAACGTGCATTACATCGGGAATGGAACAACCTGCCACAGCAACGCATACGACGGCTTACAGGGTCTATGAGACGTAGGGTTGAGTCAGTGATCCGATCACGTGGGTCCTACACACGTTATTGACGCAAAGATCGCTAGAGTCTTCTCAGAACAATGACTGTACGTTAGAAAACATAAACGTCATCCACACTGTCCGTGATGGACCTATAGCTCCATACTTAAATTGAGGTGAAAATATGCCTAAAATTCCCAAAAAATTTCACCTTAAATTATTCAGAATAAAATATTGAAAACGGCATGATTGTTATGTTTTTATGTGACCATAATATCACTTCTCCAGAAAATATAGCAATAACATGGGTATATTACACTGTTTTGACGACAACAAACTTGTAATGTGCGAGGTTGTAAAAAAACGGGGGGGGGGTGCTTAACTTAATTCTTTGTGTATATATATATATATATATATATATATATATATATATATATATATATATATATATATACATATACATATATATATATATATATATATATATATATATATATATATATGTACGCATATACATATATACATGTGTGTATATACATATATATATACAGTAAAACTTCCTCCAACGTAGGGGATACATTCTGGGATAACCTCGTGTTGAGGAATTCGCATTGGAGGAATCATTAAGCGTATGGGGATATGTTCCAGGCTCCCAAAAAAACTGACCCTAAAACAGCCTTTCTTGCTTTTTTTTACATGTTTCTTTGTATGGAATGGTGCAGAATTATTAAATATACATTAAAATACATGTTAGTGTCATAATAGGACTGTATTATTGCAAAATAACTCACCTTATTGTGAGGTGGTTGTTGGAGGTTTGGGTGATGATTTGCTGGTGGATGTTGTTGAATTGCTGGTGGAAGGGGTTGAATTGCTGGTGGTAGCTGTTGAAGTAGGCCTAAAGAATTGTGTTATGGGCATTGGTTCTGATCTTCGATCCAGACACTCAATCTTTTCTCCATTTTTTCAACAAGGGTGTCTCTTCTGCTAACGTATGATGTTGCGATGGAGGCTCCTGTACTAACGCTGGAACGGATTGTATATTCGGCCTTCCTTGCCGTCCTAATAGTTGATTCATTCACGCCATATTGCCTGGTGAACACTGTTAGGCGAACACCCAACACCGTTCGACGTGCCTCCATAAACTTCCTCCATATCCAAAATGAGCTTTTCAAGGCAACCTGGGCCACCTTGTCACACATCCTCCTTCTTTCTGTCCCACACACTCCAAGCCGAGCAAGAAATGCAGAAAAAGAATTGCCAATATACCCTCTACACCCCCACCTCAAATGGCTGATACAAAACTTGCCACCCTTCTCCCGGCACTCTGCCTCCAGCTCACTGTACTTTCCTATCTTCCTCTCGTGCACCTCCTCCATGTTCTCTTCCCAAGGCACAGACAATTCCCCTATGATGACCTGTCTTGTTGCACCTGACCTGACCAGATATATACTGGCTCAGCTCGCTGTGCTCGCCTCACCACGCATCGTAACACAGGAACGGGCTTGTTTTAGTTGAGGATAATGACTACCTGAGTTGCTGTGTGGTCATGATTTACACTAATCATAATACAAAACAATTATTTTGCACA